>NW_027618422.1:0-20000 GCF_964187855.1 Myxine glutinosa | reverse complement strand
CCTTCCAGCTGGTTTTCCCATCTCAGCCAAGGAACTCTACTATTGTCACAGTGGTCATTGGGTTATTGTTTACCTCCTTGGCCAAGGTTCTTCCTGCCAGGTTGCTCAGTTTTTTCGGACGGAACTTTCAACATTCTCGAAATTGCTCGATACCCTTCCCTCAGATCTATGCCTCCTCACAATTCTATCTCAGAGTTCTATGGACAGTTCCTTGGACTTCATGGTCGGGCTTCTTCTCTGACATGCACTGTCAACTGTGGGACCTTATATAGAAAGGTGTGTTTCTTTCTAGTATAATTTCCAATCAATTGAGCAACACGAGCTCTGTTTGAAACATGCCATGTTTGTTTTTTAATTTAACTTTTTTTTTTGTCAATTCACTAATTGAATTTTATAAGTTTTTCTCTTGTAAGCAATCTTTGATTGCACATTATGAATATTTATGGCTGTGCAATTCAGCCATTCACTGCCAGACATGCTTTCAACAAACCATTTTGATTGAGTGATTGATTGAATTGGCCATAGTGGTCTCCAATGAACTTGTAGATACATATTAACGATGATTAAAGGAAATTGGATGCACCTCAGCTCAATTTGGAGTGTCATAGCAAAAGTATTGAATACCTGTTGACTCAAGACATTTCTGCTTTTCATTTTTAATTATTTCGTAATAGGAAATTCTAAAAAAAATAATTCCACATGATGGGGTATTATGTGTGGATCAGTGGCCAAAAAAAATCTACATTTTATCCATTTTAAATTCAGGCCGTGACACAACAAAATGTGAAAAAAGTCAAGGGGTGTGAATACTTTCTGAAGGTACTGTATGAAGGTACCAGGTACCAGGTTTCTGAAGGTACCAGGTTCATCCTTTATGGTGCCCTAAACACCGCTGTTCCGAGGGCTTCTGCACGAGAGCACCGAGCATGTCGGAACAGAATATGTCCTTTTGAAAGTTGTGTATGAGAGGAGGACAATGATCTTTGTCATTTATATACTTTTCACTTTTCTATTATCCTTCCTGGTTCTCTCGCATCTTATGTTCCCCAAATAATTATTCTCCTTACAAAATAGCACATTTTTGTCACTCACTCATTATATTCTTCAGAAAGTTGTCATGGAGTTCAATGAATGAGGCCAGGTTCTTCTCTTCCTTGGAGAAGTCCAACACTGTGGGTTGTGCCATCTTCAGAGATTGAAATTCTGACACCGACTCGAGCCTTTGTATGAAAAGGAAAAAACTTCAGGAAGATCAGGAAGTCATTGAAGGAGAAAAAGGTTTGTAAAATTATATTATAAAAGCCTGACATATGAAGATATCCATAAACTTGTGGTTGAAATGGAATGACAGATGGAATATATATTTGCGCCAATCTTTCGATGAGAATGTATAATTCAACAAATATATGAGAAGGAGAATGTTTAAAACAAATGGACTTGATAAACTTTCATTTTCTTCATGTTCTCTCATATAATATGGACTCAGGTTACATTATATAACAAGGAATATCAGATCATCAAATGAGAACGAGTTGAGACAATTTTGTGAATTACATATTTTTGGAAGAAGTAGAAAATAAAATATATCTGGAGATGAATGAAAATGGATGATGATTCTAAAGAAGGAACAGAGAGGAGGATAAAAGCATGATGATGTGTCAAACAATGTGATGGACACCATCACAGTCTTACCTTTTTATTACATCCTTATAACCCTGAAAAGGAAGAAAACAGTGAATTACCTCACGACTTCTTCGTTAATGAATGCCCTCTTCGTAAATGTAAATAATGCACAATGTTGAATTTGCAAATTTAAGCGTGAAATTAATTTTCATTTGACAGGCTGGATAATGTACCCCCTTGAAGATAAAAACACAACAAGTATAGATACATTCAAAGTACACCGCCCCCATGCCAAATAAATAAATATCCTCCAGCGCGGCAATGCCGGGGCACCTTCGGCACCCGGCAATACCGCCGTCCAGGTCATAGAGACTGTATTGGGATGGAGAGGTGTACAATAACTGATTGATTAATTGCATAATTAAAATCAATAAACAATAATCATACAATATTTTCTTAATCAATTGGCTAATGGCATAAGTAATCCACCAGTGCTTGATCCGAAGCTGTAAATTTTTAAAAATCAATTCAATAAGTCATTCATTCAATAAGTCATGATTAATCATTAAATCAAAAATATCGTTTTTAGCCACATCACTTGGTCACTGTCGTGTCAAAATATCAGCTTGCTCGCTCAAAAGGTGCAAAGATGAGAAAGCAAATATATAAATGATTAATAATGAAAATAAATAAATAATAATCATAAAATATTTAAATAATTAATAAATTGGCTGATAGAATACCTAAACCACCACCGTTTTATCCGAATCTATAACTTTAAAAAAAATAAGTAATCAAGTCATTAATCGGACAAATTAAATAATTAATCGATGAAATGCTTGATAAATCAAAAGTATCCTTTGTAGCCCATCACGTTGTCACTGTCATGTCCAAATTTCAGCTTCCCAGCTGAAAGGACCTCAAAGATATCACCCGGACAACCAAGAAAACAATAAAACAAGAAAGCAAGAAACCAGGGTGAAAACGGATGTCTCTCTCAAAGTGTGCGCCATTGCCGGGCACCGAAGGGGGCCCGGCAATGATGTCATGCAGCGCCAGGAGATGGCATCGGAAAGGAGTGGTGTACAACACAGAAATATCTAATTAACCTCCGCTCGCGTAGTGAAAAGTGGGGTTCAGCATTCAGTTGAGTACATGTGCAATATGTGTGCCATGTGCCGTACGTGTGCCATGTCTGCATTTAAAAAATTCATTTTCTTGGCAACTGTTGGTCCGATTGACGTGAACTTTTACCGTAGGAGCGCCTCTGCCTGTTGATTTTTTTGCTGTTAATTATGACGTCATATGTCACGTGGCATGGACGCCACCTAGGAAAAAAGTTGCACCTCTATATCTCCGAAACCACTCCATGGAAAAAATTGAAATATGGCTCATTGTCAAGTACTCCTCATGGTGAATAAAATATGTTAATGATGATGTCATCGGTGCCTTCATTATGACGCCGTCATCCATGAAGGGCGACGACCAAAGGAAGACGACCTCGCTCTGACATGGCAGAACAGGCGTCATCGTAATTCAACATTCGTGTTTGTGAATATTTGTTGTGGTTACTCTTACAATCACTAAAAGAGAACTTAACCCACACCTTCATTAACATGTAAATCCTCCCCGCCCCCAATCAATGAATCTTCCCTCAACACTTACCTTTCAAATTCTTATTAATGCTTCTTTCTTGGTCTTCCCTCACACCAGCAGCCCCATATAAGCATCATACGTGTAACTTACTGTTCTTACAATCTCTAATAGCGTGACAACTGTCAGCAATCACTGCTGTGGTAAATGTGGAACTATAATCCCTAAACAAGAGTGATAAATGAACCTTCCAGGGTCTGTGTCAAGGACGATATCTCCACATCTGATGGTATATTCATGTTGTGTTATTATCCTTCCTAAAGTACAATGTACCATTAATTCACTCTCCGAGAAATACCCCAAGTCCGAGCTCTCATGTCCTGCAGGTTTATGATTCGTCCATTTTTTTCTCTTCTAAAAAAATTAAATTCAATAAATATTGACAATTAAACATTACCACTTTTGTAAAAGGTGAAGAAGAATGCCTACCTGTAAAAATGAAATAGTCTCAAGATCCTGGAGTGCTGCTTTCAATGTGGAATTTGTTTCCTGGAGAGAGCTCAACTGCTCCTTCACCTTGTCCATCTGCTTCTGAAGGAGAAAAATCTTCTCATTTTGCCTTTTGATCACCCGACTCTTCATCAGATCCACGGATTTATCCACATATTGGTACAACGCCAATCGCTTGTCCTCCATCCTCTCCACAGTCGCTTTGCCTGAATGCTGGAATAAATCAATCATTGTGCGATTGGAGTTAAAAGTCAAGAATAAACCATCAGAAAAAGGTTAAAACTAAAGAGAACAATGGATTACGACTGAAGAAGGATTAGGACATATTGCAGGAATGCATTTAGAAGGACAAAATGTATTGGACAGGACACTTATCCACAACACTTATTGGGGTGAGTTGATGGGTTGATGGGAAATTTCAACATTTACCCAACCGAGATGGGGGAGATTTTAACTAGTCCGCATTTAATGGACAGAATTAGGCAGAAAAGGTCAAAATCTTTAAAATTTAAAGAAATAAAATAAAATTTCAGATTTCCTGATCACAAAAAAACACTAACACTTGTTCAGATATGGACAGTTTGTTTCTAGAGAATTGCACAGAGGTGGGCAGTAATATTACAGGATACCTGCCTACCTCCACTCTTTTCTCTGGCTTGTGAAACAATCTTCATGAAAAAGTTCAATCCCGCTCTACCCTCCACGGCTCGATGTTGGCATCCCACTACCCTCTCCCGTCGTCCTGAACCAGCCAAACCTGCAATATTTTACCACTTTCATTATTTTCACCACTTTTCACCACCTCTCCCCACTTCCCCAAACCAATCGTCTTGCAGATTACTGTGTTCCTCACATCTTGTATTTTTTCTTCTTTTTTTCCCATTAATTAATTCCCTAACCTTTTCGGATTCCACCTTTTGCCCCACTGCCCCACCGTCAATACATTTCCTTTTTGCACTCTGTATCTTGCTCTTCCATAAGCTGACTTTTGTACCCAAAAAAAGCATTTAAACAATAACTTGAAAGCATTTTAAAAGTGAAAACTTTCAAATAAAAGTCTGTTCAGTTAGATTTAAAAATAAATCTGACTAATGGTCATGGATTGAAATTGTTTTGGGTCAGGTGGTTGGTGGCTAGTGTGTGTAGATGGCCAGAGGTGGCCTGAGATGGCTGAGATGCAAGTGAGATTGTATAGTTTGAGCTGTGGTGATGTCACCCATTGTAGAACAAATATTTTTTCCAGGAACAAAATCCATGAGGGATTTTCGAAGCTCCACACGGTCTCCACGTTTTTCGAAGTTAAGTCTGTTCACAATTGTATTTTGTCGAAACTGTATTTATCTTTCGGTGTGTGAAGTTAATGTGTGCAACTTTGGTTGTTTCTCGGTGTTTATCTTTCATAAATTGATCGTCTGTTTGCCGTGTCGCGAGCAAGGCCTTGTACAGTGTGCACTGTACAACCTTGAGGCTTTGTTTTTCTCTCGGTGGTCCGTCGTTTGTGATCCAATAACTTTCGTTCTCTGTATTCCCAGTCTTTTCACCCATAGCCTACTTCCTTGTGTAAATCTCAACTCAAAAAAAAAAAAAAAAAAAAAAAAAAAACATTTCCTTCTCTGTTCTCATTCGTTTATTCATTCTTATTCGTTCGTTCGTTCTTCGACCACGTGTTTCTCCCCCATTTCCCCAGATAGTTTTCACTCATTAACCTTCAATGTTTACACTTTCCCCTCAAGTTATGTATTCCGTCATATTTTATAACACCTTTTTCTTCTTCTTCTTTAAAAGGCTGCTTTCGACTTGCTCACCAAATCAATTCATCCCAAAAAAAATATCCATCTCCTATAGTGCCTTTGTTCTACATTCCCTAAACTCTCCTGCACTCCATCCTCCATCCAGCGTCCTTAATCGTATTTTTAACTCGAAGGTCACAAGAAACTCATTTTGCAATAAATGTTCGTTTCCCATAAATCGTACACTTTCAAAAATCCAATCTCACCCCTCCCCTCCAAATCTTCCCCATAACCCCTCCCCTCCAAATCTTCCCCATCACCCCTCCCCTCCAAATCTTCCCCATCACCCATCCCTTTCAAATCTCCCCCCTTGCCCCCTCCCTCCTAAACTACTCCCTCACCCCTCCCCGCCAAGACGCCCCCTCGCCCCTCCCCTCCTAGACTCCTGCCTCACCCCTCCCCTCCAAATCTCCCCCATATCCCATCCCTTTCAAATCCCTCCCCTTGTCCCTTCCCTCCCAAACTCCCCCCTCACCCCTCCCCTTCAAATCTCCCCACCCTCATTGCTTCTCAATTTCCCCCCGCTCACTCCCCCTCCTCAAAGCGTCCTCCCCGCTTCTTCCCCCTTCAAACTCTCACCTCCATCTCCCCCAACCTTCTGCCTCGCTCTTCCCCCTCCTCAAATAACACCTCATTGTGGCTCACCCAATCACCATCAAACCTTTTGTCCGCCCCATCCTTCCCTTTCTCCGAGCTATTCTGAAATCTCTGACACACCTTCAACAGCTCTCCCTACCTCTTCCACCTCTTCCACATCTTACCCTACCCCTCCTCCCCCCTGTTCTGTATCTGATGCTCCCCCTTCCTCTTCATTAACGGTATGGACCTCAAACATCCGGGGCCTTCGTTCAAACTTAACTGATCTCTCCATACAGGTTGCTTCTGTCAAACCAGACGTGATCTGCTTAACAGAAACTTTCCTCCTTTATGATGTCTCTGATTCCATATAGTCTAGTAGGAAGACTAGGTCCCTCTGCACCCCCCGGAGATATACTTCTAATCAGTGTTTCTAGATTGGAAAAAATGTGTAGAAAATGACTAGCTATGGCCCCAAGCTGAAAAAATGTCCCACATACCATTTTTATGCAAATTACTGCTGCAAATTTTATGCAAAATTATGCAAATTTTATGCAAATTTTTGATGAGGAGTAGAGTTGAGGGGTCTTTGAGGGCTTCATCGAGGTGCTCTCGGTTGCAAGACTGGGTCATTCTGAGAAGCACAGCAGGGTCAGAGATCATGATGTTCTCCTCCTCAGTGAATCTCTCCATCAACAGCCTCTCCATTGCCTCACACACTGTTTTGAGGCAAAAGAGGGACTTTGCGTAGGCCTTTCCACTGAGAACACCTTTGAGAGATCCACTTGTTACTAGTTGTGCCTCAAAGAGAATCTCTGCATATCCAGAACCACGCATCTTGTGTCCAGTGAGCATCCCGATGTAGTTCATGGATGTGTGGAAGGGTCCAATCGTTACTACATGACTAGCAAATTCATTTGGCCAGCGCCAGATGATGGGAAGGGCTTTCATGCAGACACCCAGATCAAATGTATTCAGGACCCATCTCTGACCCACCTCAGCAGTTGCTGCCTCGGAACGCTTCAGTAGCTCACGAACAACTGCGTTGTCTGTGATCGGTCTGTGCCTGGTGCCTGCATGGCATGGCAATGGCCTGCAGCCTGTGCCTGGGCTAGGGGGTTTCACCTCTGCAACTGGTTCTCCCCCACCCAGCAAATCAACAGTCGACTACTGCACGCCTATCCACCAACCGATCACAGACAACGCAGTTGTTCGTGAGCTACTGAAGCGTTCCGAGGCAGCAACTGCTGAGGTGGGTCAGAGATGGGTCCTGAATACATTTGATCTGGGTGTCTGCATGAAAGCCCTTCCCATCATCTGGCGCTGGCCAAATGAATTTGCTAGTCATGTAGTAACGATTGGACCCTTCCACACATCCATGAACTACATCGGGATGCTCACTGGACACAAGATGCGTGGTTCTGGATATGCAGAGATTCTCTTTGAGGCACAACTAGTAACAAGTGGATCTCTCAAAGGTGTTCTCAGTGGAAAGGCCTACGCAAAGTCCCTCTTTTGCCTCAAAACAGTGTGTGAGGCAATGGAGAGGCTGTTGATGGAGAGATTCACTGAGGAGGAGAACATCATGATCTCTGACCCTGCTGTGCTTCTCAGAATGACCCAGTCTTGCAACCGAGAGCACCTCGATGAAGCCCTCAAAGACCCCTCAACTCTACTCCTCATCAAAAATTTGCATAAAATTTGCATAATTTTGCATAAAATTTGCAGCAGTAATTTGCATAAAAATGGTATGTGGGACATTGTTTCAGCTTGGGGCCATAGCTAGTCATTTTCTACACATTTTTTCCAATCTAGAAACACTGATTAGAAGTATATCTCCGGGGGGTGCAGAGGGACCTAGTCTTCCTACTAGACTAATAGTATCTCTCCCGGGCTACTCCCTCCTCCGGTATGATAGACCTGAGCCTCGTCCTGGAGGCGGGGTTGCTATCTTTATCAAAAACTCTCTTCCTCACTCGCCCTGCACTGCACTCTCTCCACCTCACCCCCAGGAATACCTCTGGCTACGGCTTCCCCTTCGCTCCCACCTCTTGTTCATATGTGTGTTGTACCGTCCACCAAACAGTGATGACTCCATCTACATCTCGCTTTCTGATGATATGGACCAACTTCTATCTACTCATCCCAACTCTCTCTTCCTCATATGTGGTGATTTCAACTGTCATCATGCCAGTTGGCTGGGTGTGGGTACCTCTCTCACCAGCCATGGCTCCTCAGCAAAGGACTTCTGCGACTCACTGGGACTGACACAATCTGTCAATTTCCTGACCCGGATCTCAGTCAACGGAACATCTTCTCTTCTGGACTTGGTTATGACTAACTTCCCTGAAAATGTCTGCTGCTCTTCTTCTGCTCCGATCGGATCATCTGATCATGTCCTTGTTAAAGTGGACATCTCTCTGACCATCCTCAGGGAGCCTGCTCAGCGTCGACGAGTCTGGCATTTCACTCAGGCCAACTGGCACGGTCTTCAAGCAGCCATCAATCATCTGGACTGGTCTCCCATCTCTACCACCTCTGACATCAACTCATCCTGGGAATTCTTCCAAAGTAAATTGCTCTCTCTCATGCACAGATTTATCCCATCTCGTCTTCAGTTGTCATACCCTTCCTCCCGTCCATGGTACACGGAATCTTGTGGTGAGGCTGTTGCCCAGAAACAACTTGCCTTCGTCTCCTGGAAAGCAAATCCAACGGAAGGAAATCTCATTTCCTTTCACAAAGCCCGAAACAAGTGTGTGTCCACCCTCAGGAGAGCCAGGAAACAATATCTCTCCGTTCTCAAGACCGAACTCTCTTATCTGTCTCCCTCTTCCAAATCCTGGTGGCGTCTGGTCAAATCCGTTTCTGGTGTTTGTTCCCCCTCCATCCCCTCCCTTACCTCAAACGGCTACACAGCTGACTCCGCACGTGAAAAAGCTGAATGCCTCAACTCTGTGTTTGCCTCTAAATCTTGTGTCCCAAACCCATCCCTCCCTGTACCCACCATACCCAGTCGTACCCTGCTGCTCCTGGACTCCATGTCCTTTCCTCCTGACAAGGTGGAAAAGTTTCTGTCAACCCTCGACTCTGATTCTGCAACTGGACCCGACGGCATCAGCCCACGGGTCCTAAAATCCTGCTCTGCTGCTCTATCTCACCCTCTCTCTGTTCTCTTCACACTCTCTTTTGCTCAAGGTCAACTGCCATCTGCTTGGAAATCAGCCAACATCACCGCTTTGCACAAAAAAGGTGCAAAAACAGATCCTAGCAACTACAGACCAATCAGCCTTCTCCCAATTATCAGCAAAGTCATGGAATCCATCATTGCTTCTGATATGAAATCTTTCCTCTTCTCCAATGGCTTGATCTCTGATCATCAATTTGGTTTCAGACCAGGTCACTCTACTCTGGACATGCTGCTTCTGCTGTCTCAACAATGGATGGAGGTCCTCAATGCCAAACAGGAAATTAGAGCTGTCTCCCTCGACATATCACGTGCCTTCGACACGGTCTGGCACCCCGCTCTGCTCACCAAACTCTCCTCCTTTGGTATCCATGGAAATCTCCACGCATGGCTGGCGGACTTCCTCTCTAGTCGTCGTCAACGTGTGGCCCTGAATGGGTTTCTCTCATCTCCTCTTCCTGTTCAGGCTGGAGTTCCCCAAGGCAGTGTTCTGGGCCCCGTGCTTTTTCTGGTCTTCATCAATGATCTCTCTGACTCTCTCGAAAATCCTCTCTATCTCTTTGCTGATGACTCCACTCTCTGCCGCTCCATTCCTCTTCCCTCAGATCGGCAGTCTGCTGCCTCCTCACTCTCTGAAGACCTGGACAAAATCACAGACTGGTCAAACAAGTGGAACATGTCTTTCAATCCTGACAAATCTCACACTCTTACTATGTCTCTCCGAAAAGATCGACTGGACAACCCTCCCATCTACTTTCTCAACAATCCTCTCCAATAAGTTCTGTCGCTCAAGATTTTGGGTCTCACTATCTGCCATGATCTTTCTTGGGAAAACCACATTTCCAAGCTGGCCTCCAAAGCCAGTCGCCGACTGGGCATCCTCCGTCGTGCGAAGTCCTTCCTCGGCACACCTGAGCTCCTCACCACATACAAGGCTTTCATCCGCAGCTCAATGGAATACTGTTCTCCCCTATGGGCCGGTGCTCCTGCCTCACACCTAGCTCGGCTTCACGCTGTTGAAACCAAAGCTTTCAGAATCATTGGAATCTCCCGCGATGAAGCTATCTCTGAGGGCCTTTCACTCACTCACCGCAGGCAGGTAGGTGGTCTTTCTGTCTTCTACCGACTCCTCTCCGGCCTTGCACCCCCAGCTCTCTCTGTGCTCTGTCCCCCAAATATTCCTACAGGTCGCACAAGATCTGCCAGCAACCCTCTGATGGTTAAACTGCCGAAATCTCGGCTCTCCGCTCACCTTCACTCTTTCATTCCTCTTTTCTCCCGCCTCTGGAACAAACTCCCTCACTCCCTTCAATCCCACTCCTCCCTCCAGGTCTTTAAAACAGCTGTTCACCACCATCTCTTATCTTCCCCCATCCAAAACCTTGATCTTTTCTACCCCCGCTAATTCACCCCAGATCCACCTTGTTTGAAATTCCAACTTCTTTCCTGGAAGTCCTGGCAGTGTCCATATGTTTTATACCTCTCCCACTGCCCCCTTCCCACGCCCCCCCCCCCCCCCCCCAAAGCCCTCGCCCTCTCTCAGATCTCTCGATGTCTCCATGTCTCTCGGTCCCTGCTCTCAAATGTTGTGTTTGTGTCCTTCCCCCTCTCTCCCCATCTTGTCTACCGCTCCCTATGTTATATGTTTTATGTGTCGGTTTGTCTTTCTGTGTGATTAATGTTCGCTCTTTCACGAGCCTCGATATTGTATACAAAAAAAAAAAAAAAAAAAAAAAAAAAAGAAGATGCTAATTCTCTTTCCTTCAATCACGTCCATTCCTTGGTACTTCATACCTGTGTTTGTTCAACCTCCCGCTTCAGCTGATGGAGTTGGGATTCAAGGTGCTGCTTTGACTTTGATAGTTCAGGACACTTTGCAGTCAAAACGCCCTGCACAGAATAAATAAGTCCAAGTAAAGGGAATTGTTTATCTGTATGTGGAAACGATAAGGCACAAACTGCACAAAATGATTTTAAAATGTATTTGCAAAAAAAGTGGAGACTAGACATTTATAGATTCCAAATTAAATATCAACTCTTCTTTATTTATACAACTGTATGAGAAGAGAGCTCATCAACATTATTTATCATGATGGATAATTGATAGTTAAGGGAAGTAGAGGCAGACTACAAAAGGGGTGCCCTACATTTGGCAATTAAAATACATTTATTCTTCATGCAGCTGTATGAATGAAATTGGCGCCCTTTATATGAACGTTTCGAGAGCATTACTTGGTTCCTCCTCAGAACATAAGGGTAGACCAGCATGCAGATGAAATTTTTTGAATGTCCCTTCTTTTCTATTCTTTGGGATTTTCTACAAGCTATGAAATGTCGCTTCTTTTCTATACTTTGGCGCATGGCACATACCATATAAAGAGGCATTTTCCATACCCCTTGGCGCATGGCACATACCATATAAAGAGGCCTTTCCATACCCCTGCATTTTTCCCAAGAATTACTACAGGAGTCCAAAAATTTCTATGTCCAACATTTTGGGGATCGCCCCCAAGAGCTAAGCAAAAGCAAGACTGCGGGTTCTGAAGCTCACCTGGATCAAGGGCAACAATCACTCAAACCCCCCACAGACCACGATATTTTTTAATGCGGTGAACAACTTTTGTACATCATGAGTGATGATGGTTGTGATCAAATTTCATTGAAATTGTGTGTGTAGTTTCAGAGAAGAGAGCAAATTCGTATTTAGGGGGGGTCAACCCTCACAACCCTCTCCCCCATAAACTCCCTTAATGAACACAGATTTCGATGCGGAAAATACACCTTCGTTAGGTATCATATATGCAGCTTGTGACCAAGTTTCATCAACATCGTGTGTGTAGTTTCAGAGAAGAGAGCAAATACCAATTTTGGGTGGGGCCCCACAGACCACCTTAGACCTTGACTTTTTTATGCCGTGAACAAACATTGGTACATCACGGGTGATGAAAGTTGTGGACATGTTTCATCAAAACTGTGTGTGTAGTTTCGGTAAGCGTACTTCCATTGCGAGCAAAATCATGTCAACCATGATCGATATAGATGGAAAGTCTTTTGTCTTTTCAAAGAACCTAATCACGGATCATCATTTTGGATTCTGTGTCATTGAACTTTGCAAATGATTTTTCTTCGCAATTAGAAATGGTAAGAAGGCTTGAATCTGAAACAAAAGGTCAAGATAAAAGTCGATATAACATGGCTTGGACATATTTTAGATAACCAATACGAAGTAGCATCCTGTTCTACTTGTCAAGCTCACCAACTGCTGCATACAAGAAAGCCATCATACCTGGCTTCTTGACTTCCAGCACTTGCACAAATGATTCCACATTATATAGTACAGTACTATATCCTGCAGACAGGCAGATTTCCAGCTGCATCACTGTCTCACGATCTGTAATGGTTGGACAAAAAAAATGGATCACACCTTGCCTTCTTGGCAAATCTCTCAGTCTCACACCAGAAGGACCATTACATAAACCCACATATTTCCATGTTCAACCACTGAGTGTCTTAGAGATTCAGTGTCTAACTTCTGACATCTCTTCGGTTGAACATGTTACAAAGTTGGTTTGCAAAAGCAACCACAGATCGGGCATCCTCTGTCGTGTTAAGTCATTCCTTGATTGATGTGAGCAGTGAGTCTGGATTTTGGGAGTTTTGCAAGAAGTGAGTTAGTGGCAGAACCCCATGGGGGGGTTGAAGGGTGAGGAGACAAAACATTGAAAGGGGAGAGGGTGAAAGGCTAACAAGGACACAGAAGAAGATAAAGAGCCAACCAAACTGTCAGCGATGCAGGAGTAACAGGCCCAGGGATGCCGCATTGCTGAAAGAGATTACACTGCTTTGGAAGGACTCGATATCCGTGGATTCAAGTTGAAAAGGTGTGAAATGGGAACATGAGCTCAGAAGGAAAGCAATACTCCATTGGGCTGCAGCTGCAAGCCTTGTGGGTTGTTAAAAATTATAATTTGTCTTTGCATGATTGAGAATATTCCCAATGAGGCAATGGCGTTCCAGGCCAACTCAGATATTTAGTTGGTCCAGGAGGTATTGTGGCTAGTGGAGATGTTAACACGTTTGAAGACCTCAATTGCAAGTGTTGCTTAAATGGAGTAGATTGGATGTTTTTCCAGTTGGTCGTTTTAAAGAGACAAAGTGAGACGCCAGGGTTTACAATTCCAAGTGCTGCTCCAGCTTCTTCTTTTTCACCAGCGTGAGTGCTGCCTGCAGGAGTTATAAGCTGCCTCAGAGAGGGAAGAAGCTGATGCCTGCTTTTCTGGAGGATGAGTGGTGCTGCAGCAAAGGGTGGAGTTATAAGCAAAAATTTAACCTGAGACTGGTTTGGGGCCTTAGATTTTCAACTGGGAGAGGCTCCCATTGAGACTCAGGCATGACCATGAAAGTGGAGGAGAGGAAGTCACAATACCAGATTTGGATAAATGCTTGAGCCATGTCCAGGAGATACATAATTGATCTCTTTTCTAAAATTCAGAGCCTCAATCCATTGTTGGAAGAGCGGGAGATGGAGGTCCAGGGTGGTTGAATGGGGTTAAAAACCAAACTGATGGTTTGAGATCAGGCCATTAGAGAAAAGGAAGGTTTTGATTTCAACTGCAATGTTGGATTGTTAAGGCCCTTTCTGTCAATGTAAAAACCTGTCTGTGCTCATTTGTCGACTGGTGTCATTGTCAATATCAGTGCACGTTTCAAACAGCCATTTTGTTTGTGGAGAACATTTCAACTTTGGTTTCCAGTTACATCATAGTTTGTTAAAGGAGTTTCCATGATTAATATGCTGGTCCTCCTTGAACAGAATATTAAAATGAGATCTTAAAAAAAAACTCAACATAATTTGTTGCTTCATGCTTTTGAGCAGTCCAGTAATTTTTTAAAGTATGATTGTAGTGTAATAAAAAAATCATTGAAAATCTTTGAAACCATGATAAGACGACCATTGGCCCGAGACTCAGTATGAATGTGAACATTGTGATGCAAGGAAGTAAAAGCACAAGAAAACAAACACCCAGTGATGGATAATATCAGGCCTGTACATTACCGCTTGGGAATTGACATAAACAACAACAACAACAACATGTATTTTAAGGCCATTTCCCCTGCTAGAGTGGGGGTTAGCCTTGCGGTCCCCATGACAATCTTCTCCATTTTGCCCTGTTTTCTGCATCTCTCCTTGTTAACCCCCTTGCCCGCATTTCTTCTTCCAACATCTTTAGCCAAGTCTTTCTCGGTCTTCCCCGTCCTCTACTTCCTTCTACATTAACTTCCATCACTCTTCTCAACCAGTCACTTTCATCCTTCCTCAACACAGGACCAAACCATCTCAACCTGGTCCTCTTCACAGCATCAATCACAGGCTCTATTCCCATCATCTTTCGCAATTCATCATTTGTCTTCCTCTCTCTCAACGATACTCCACACATCCACCGAACCATTCGCATTTCCACCCTTTCCAGCCTTCGTTGCTGCTCTACGTTCTATTGGTAATTTCCATAACTGCAAGTATTTTAAAAAATCCTTTTATATGAAGTTTAACAATAGCCTGGTGTTGGCTTAGCGGTTAGGGTGCCGGCCTGGGATCCCAGGATCCTGGGTTTGAATCCTGGTCGATCGCTGAATTAACACCAGGGGGGTTGACTCAGCCTGTCATCCTACTGAGGTCGTCAAATTGAGTACCAGTTTACTAGTAATTCCCTGTGTGTTGGAAGAGGCGACTAACAGGGTTGGCAACAGGAAGGGCATCCGGCCATAAAACATTCCTTCAAAAAGGGGACTACAGTGCACGAAAACGGCCAACCCCTGCTCTGCGGTGAAAAATGGCCTCTGAAGGTGGTGCCATATGAAGTTTAACAATAACAGGTTGGTTTGTGTGGTTGTCACGAATATACCTGCGATGGTAAAGTGGTCTCAACCTGTATCTTTTATCAACAAACACTTCCCTTTATTCAACATCTCTAAATGTTGTTCACACACATTATTCTTGAGCATCGCTTGACATTTCATCTCCAAGCTTTTTCAGAGCTTTGGGTCTATATCCTTAGGCCTGGGGCTAAAAACAATCTCAGCACAAAATTGTTTATTTGGTGAGCTCTCCAGCATACCTTTTTACCTGTAAAATCAATAACCACCTTTTTCTGTCAGTTGTTCAATTTAAAAAACTTGTTTTTGACACTTCGCTCATTCTACAACCAATTGATCTACAGCAGTGTCGGGGAAAGTATCATAAGAAGGTAGTCTTTCCATAAAATAACCTCCACTTGTGAGGAAAGTTCTGTTGCTCCAACATCACAATAATTTCAGTAGATCGTCCTGAGTGAAGTGAAAATTGAGACAAATTTTCACGATTACAGAACTTGCAATTTATCAATGTCTTATATCTTTTGACACTTTGTTCTTTCAACTTCCTTTGAGAAAAGTTTTTATATTCTTGGAGATAAACTCATCTATCTATAATTCCAGTAATCTCTGTGTGTATGTTTGTATGTATGTATGTATGTATGTATGTATGTTTGTCTGTGACCGCTGTTTCTCGACAACTACCGGTCCGATATACTTGAAACTTGCCAGGTATATTGCTGGGGACCCGAGGATGTGCCTTTTCAAGGTTTCATATTAATCGGAGAAGTAGTTACCGAGCTATGTCCAAAAAACGATTCAACCAATCAGAGAGCAGCGAGCTATCACGTGTGCCGAACGTGGCGAACAGACTCTGCCTCGGACGGCACATTTGAGAGCGTATTCATTTATTTCACGTTGGCAAACTATGTTGCCGTTAAACTATGTTTTAAAACTAATTAAAACTAATTTGCGATTCATCGTAACTGCGATATGTGACCTTCCGGACAGTGAAGACTGCACTTCCGGCAGCCAATCACAGAACGCGTTGTTGCGTAGGCGTGGCCGATGTGAGAGCGAGCCGAGCCGAGCGCGTGCGCCATTACGGTTCGTAATTCGATTTCTTCCGGAGAAAATAATAATTTCTCGATTTCTTATGCGCATTATTTCTCCCAATTCAGTCAGAGCGAAGGGCGGAAGCGAAGAGCGTTGTTTTTTTTGTTTACGGGCGTACGGGCGTACGGGCGGGGTAGAGCGTACGGGTAGAGTTTTTTTTTTTTTTTTGGCAAGGAACGGGCACCCACGTACGGGCATGCCCTAGTCTATCTATAATTCCAGTAATCTCTGTGTGTATGTATGTCTGTATGTTTGTCTGTGACCGCTGTTTCTCGACAACCACGGGTCCGATATACTTTAAACTTGCCAGGTATATTGCTGGGGACCCGAGGATGTGCCTTTTCAAGGTTTCATATTAATCGGAGAAGTAGTTACCGAGCTATGGCGATTTCTTTACCAAACTCCGCAAGCCGTTCGCTTTGGACCAAACCATTTCATGTAAATAGAGGGGGGGGGGGGATTGTCACCGTACTCGCAAGCCGTTCGCTTTGGACCAAACCATTTCATGTAAATAGAGGGGGGGGATTGTCACCGTACTCGCAAGCCGTTCGCTTTGGCTTTGCGAATGGACCAAACCATTTCATGTAAATAGAGGGGGGGGGGGGGGATATAATTTTAGATATATATATAGTACGGGCATGCCCTAGTATGGATAAAATTTACATGAACAAAAAAACATTTTCACTTATTTACTTGCCTTGAGTTCATCATGAAGAATCTCCACGGGAACAACTTCATGGTTCTTATGTTGTCCAACCATGCACATCACACACATCAAGCTTTCATCATCCTTGCAGTAGAGTTGTATTGGCTTGCCATGCTCGGTGCATCTTCGCTCCTCCACGTTTACGACTGACGTCAATGTCATCTTCTCTACGTTTACTCCTGGCACCAATTTCATCTGCTCCACCAATTTGGCAAGGGCCACATTCTTTTGACATTCTGGTTTTATCGGAAATACTTTACGGCAATTCGGACAATCACAGAATGTGACCTCTTCCCTGCTTTCCCAGCATTTCTTGATACAGACTTTACAAAATGAGTGGCCACATGGCAGAGTAATAGGTTCCTTGTACAGTTCAAGGCACACAATGCATTGAAGTTCATCTGCACAAACTTCAGTCATCGAAGAAGACGCCATTTTCTTGTATCAGAGAAGGAAGTGCAGCAGAGTTGAAACCTGTAGTTATAAAAACAAAACGTTAGAGGTAAGAAAACATCAGGTAAATTACTATGGAGCACAATTACCTCAGAAACAAGAGAGGTCATACAACACGTTACCCCACTCAGTGTTAACGTCTATACAGGAATGCCTTGTCGTTCACGAGGTGCTGAAAATCCCCGTGAACCGCAAACTTAGGAGGTAATGGGGAAAATATGGTTTGGCACTTCAACTATAAAATTGTCCAAACTGTACCATTAATTAACATGTTGGTGCATTGTTTTTGTGCTGTTTGGATTCAAAATAAAGTATTATTTTCCTGTATTAAGAACATAAAATAAAGTATTATTTTCCTGTATTAAGAACATAAAATAAAGTGTATTTTCCTGAGTTATTATTATTATTATTATTCCGAGAATATAAGACCCCGTCGCTTCTCTGATGGAAATACCAATCTTTGCTGCAATGGCTAATCTATGGGGGGAAGAAAAACAAACAAACAAAGGATTCCTGGGGCTCTCCGTGCAGGGGATAACCAACGTCACGTGTTGCCATTTGCACTTTTGACACGCGTGTCCATGCACCCATAAAATAAAAAGCTTTTTTCCCGGGAGTTACCTGGGAGTTACTCGAATCCCACGTAGTTGGATTTCTTGAAATCCATTAATTCCTTCTCAAGTTATAACATGAAAAACTAACAAAGAAACAAACAAACAAGACCGACGGCTCCTTTTATAATATAGATTTCGCGAGTAGGCTGAGGCTGCTGATTGCATCATTGCTGGGAGCGTGGCTGTGCCCCTGATGAATTGCTCCGATTCCAGTAAGCTGGTACTCATTTTGCAGGACCTCAGAATGATGGACAGGCCGAGGCAACTCCCCCCCCCCCCCAATCCACCCCGCCCCCACACCCCCCAATCCACCCCTCTCACCCGGCCCCACCCCCAAATCCACTCTACCACCCCGCCCCCCCCCCCCAATCCACCCTCCCCACCCCCACCCCTCCCCATGTCCATGGCCGCACTAGGAGAGCAATTTTCTTGAAATCGAAACATCGATTGGGATCGATGACAAAGCAGACAGAACAATGGCAAGCATGCAATCAGCGGAGCTATACTTCGATCTCTTTGTTTATCTTTCTACTAGCAGAAGTACCCGGCATTGCCGGGCGGGGGGAGGGGGAGGGGAGGGGAGGGGGGGAGGGTAGGGGGAGGAGAACGGGGGGGAGGGGAGAAGAGGGGGAGGGGGAGGGGAGAGGGGGAGAAGAGGGGGAGGGGGAGAGGGGAGAAGAGGGGAGGGGGGAGAGGGGGAGAAGATGGGGGAGGGGGAGGGGGGAGAGGGGAGAAGAGGGGGGAGGGGAGGGGGGAGGGGGGAGAGGGGGAAAAGAGGGGTGATGGGGGAGGGGGGAGCGGGAGAGGGGAGAAGAGGGGGGAGGGGAGGGGAGAGGGGGGAGGGGAGGGGGAGGGGAGGGGGGAGGGGGAGAGGGGAATAGAGGGGGGATGGGGAGGGGGGAGGGGGAGAGGGGAGAAGAGGGGGGATGAGGGAGGGGGAGGAATGGGAGGGGGAAAGGGGTGGGAGGGGGAGGGGGGAGGGGCTGGAAAGGGGAGGAGGGTGGGAGGGGGGGAGGGGAGCGGAGGGGAATGGGGGGGGAGGGGGGGAGGAGAGGGGGGGAGGGGAGGAAGAGGGGGGGATGGGGAGGAGGGGGGGAGGGGAGGGGGAGGATGGGTAGGGGAGGAGGGGGGAGGGGGAGGGGGGAGGGGGGGAGGGGGGAGGGGAGGAGGGGAGGGGGAGGGTGAGGGGGGATGGGGAGGGGGAGGGGAGGAGGGAGGGGAGAAGAGGGGGGGAGGGGAGAAGAGGGGGGGATGGGAGAAGAGGGGGATGGGAGAAGAGGGGGAGGGGAGGGGGAGGGGAGAGGGGAGAAGAGGGGGGAGGGGGAGGGGGAGAGGGGAGAAGAGGGGGGGAGGGGGAGAGGGGAAAAAGAGGGGGGGATGGGGAGGGGGGAGGGGGGGAGGGGGAGGGGGGAGTGGAGGGGGGAAGGGGAGGGGTAGGGGAGGAGAGGGGAGGGGGGAGGGGAGGGGGATGGGGAGGGGGGGTGGAGGGGAGGGGGGGAGGGGGGAGGGGGAGGGGAGGAGGGGAGGGGGAGGGTGAGGGGGGGAGGGGGGAGGGGGATATAGATGGTTACTGGCAATTGATCACATCCACAAATGATGTAATCCACACAATTTATGTACCTTACATAACGTTAATAGGAATACATGGCCGTGTAGATGGGAAATACAGTTTGTTTGAAATAAATCACAAATATCAGATGAAAGTGAAAAAAAACCTATGTGGTGTGAATGGCAATGTTCCTCGCTGAAATGTGAAAAAAACTGGAATTACGTGCGAACGCATAACTGTGAGATTATGGCGGCAAAGTTGGAACATCACGTGATCGCTCTGAGCGAATCAGCGCGCTGCTCTGCCATTCCGGTCATAATATTCCTCGCTGAAATGCACTGAGGTAAAAATATGGTTAAAAAATATTATGAAATAAATTTTTAGGTCGGACCATGTTCGTACCAGGCTCAATGGCCTCATGTCTCCTGTGCCA
>NW_027618421.1:0-73747 GCF_964187855.1 Myxine glutinosa | reverse complement strand
TAAATTAAATAATGCTATCGCTGACCGGATCCGGGACACTACAACTGACACCACCCAGCAAATCTTCTCGATGGGCGCCAAGTGTGGCCGTGAGGCCACGCCCCGAAGAACGATGAGGTGAGCGAGTGGCACTCGGTGATTGGACAGCAGGTGACATCAGAGAGAACGTTCGAGACCGAGGAGTGAAAAAGGCAGGGCATCTCCATTTCCTCTCTCTCTTGGTCCTAGGTTTCATCGCGAGCAGTAGCATTCTCTCTTGGTCCGGGCTCTGGGCTTGATCACGAGCGGTCGCACTTCCCTGTCTCTCTCTGTTCCTGGCTGGTGGAAGCGGATGCATCTCTCTCTCTCTCTCTCTCTCTCTCTCTCTCTCTCTCTCTCTCTCCATCTCTCTCTCTCTCCATCTCTCTCTCTCTCCATCTCTCTCTCTCTCCATCTCTCTCTCTCTCCATCTCCCTCTCCATCTCTCTCCATCTCTCTCCATCTCTCTCCATCTCTCTCCATCTCTCTCCATATCTCTCCATCTCTCTCCATCTCTCTCTCTCTCCATCTCTCTCTCTTCTCTCTCTCTCTCTCTCTCTCTCTCCTCTCTCTCTCTCTCTCTCGCTGGTTTGGGGAAAGCGGCCGCGGCCGTTGTTCTCTCTCTCCCTGGGCCATCGGAGTAAAAGGGATTTTGGCTTCTTTGCGCGGACAGGCTGGTGCGGCGCGCCCTCGTGCCCTCGGGCGTTTTCCGGCGCAGGCCTGGGATCCAGTCTACGACCATCAGGGTTCGAGGGTCATGTGAGGGAGACCAGAGCTGAGTACCAGCCAACGCACCACACTACACATTTATTTTTACATTTGTTTATTTCTCCCTGTGTCATGTAATCAAGTCTGAATGGAGGGTCCCCCATTTCGGAATTTAGTTTTACCTTTTCATTGTATTGCATTTATTTTCATTAAACCCATTATTTGTTACATTTTCAATTCCTTGTCTTGTGCGTTTATTTGTCTGTGGGGATCGGATAACCCCCAGTTGAGTCCGGCCGTGCAGGTAAGCCCTTGCTACCCTCCACCCCTCGCGCGTGCACAAGGTACCGCCATAGTTGGGGTATACGCCTCGGAGTTAAAGCTCGTTTGGTCATCTGTCATCCTGAGGTCTTCACTGCAGGGTAGACACACGACAATATATATATATACTAGCAGAAGTACCCGGCATTGCGGGCGGGAGGGGGGAGGGGAGGGGAACGGGGGGGAGGGGAGAAGAGGGGGGGGAGGGGAGAAGAGGGGGGGGAGGGGAGAAGAGGGGGGGGGAGGGGAGGAGGAGGGGGGAGGGGGAGAGGTGGAGAAGAGGGGGTGGGGAGAGGGGAGAAGAGGGGGGATGGGGTGGGGGAGGGTGAGGGCATGGGAGGGGGAGGAGGTGGGGAGGGAGGGGAGGGGGAGAGGGGGGAGGGGGGAGGGTGAGGGGGAGTGGGAGGGGGAGGGGGAGGAGGGGGGGAGGGGGGAGGGTGAGGGATGGGAGGGTGAGGGGGAGGGGGGAGGGTGAGGGATGGGAGGGTGAGGGGGAGGGGAAGGGGGAGGGGAAAAGGGAGGGGGAGGAGGGGGAGGGGGAAAAGGGAGGGGGAGGGGGAAAAGGGAGGGGGAGGGGAGAGAGGGGAGGGGAGTAGGGGAGGATGGGGGAGGACGTGACGGGGGGAGGGAAGGGGAGGGCCAGTCAACAATGACGTTGCAGTTCTCATGGTCGGAGAGCAGCACAACAATCGCGACATCGTCCTGCATCTTCGCAAGAGCACGAAGCGGATTTTGGAGACTCACCGATCCTGTGACCCCACGCCCTCCAGTACCGGCGTTGCCGGGCGGGGGAAGGGAGACCCGTACATTCCCAACCCGTACATTCGCCCTCTTGACTCAAGCTCGTATTCGATTCGTATTCGAAATCGAAAGGGGAAATCCTTCGTATTCGAATTCGTAAACACGAATTTAATTTAAAATTTAATTCATATCGCACAAAATCGACACAAACCACGATCGCATAAAGGTGAAAAAACGCAATCGCTTTTCGCCCTGAATTACGTGCAAATGTGTGACGGGATGGAACATCACGTGATCGCTCTGAGCGAATCAGCTCGCTCTGGCACCGGCTGAGATTAGCGGGTACTTCGCTGAAATGCGCTGAGGTAAATATGAATAAAAAATATGGATCTCGTCAAATATGGTCTCGGCCATGTTCATCCCAGGCTCAATGGCCATGTCTATGCCAAATATCAAGCACGTGAGCCTCTCCGTTTCGGAGTCTATCGGTAACATTACACGACACACACACACACACACACACACACACACACACACACACACACACACACACACACACACACACACACACACACACACACACACACACACACAAAAACTGTGTTTTTATATAGATATATATGTGTATATATATATATATATATATATATATATATATATATATATATATATATATATATATATATATATATATATATAGATATATATAAATATACACACACTACATGGGCCAAAAGTATGTGGACTCCCGAACATCACACCCGTATGTGCTCGTCGAACATCGCATTCCAAAATCATGGGCATTAATATGGAGTTGGTCCCCCATTTGCTGCTATAACAGCCTCCACTCTTTTGGGAAGGCTTTCCACTCGACTAGATGTTGGAATATTGCTGCGGGGGATTTGCTTCCATTCAGCCACAAGAGCAGGTCGGGCACTGATGTTGGGCAATTAGGCCTGGCTAGCAGTCGGTGTTCCAATTCATCCCAAAAGTGTTCGATGGGGTTGAGGTCAGGGCTCTATGCAGGCCAGTCAAGTTCTTCCACACCGATCTCTACAAACCATTTCTGTATGGACTTTGCTTTGTGCATAGGAACATTGTCATGCTGAAACAGTCCGTCCGTCCGTCTGTAAACACTTGCAACCTCTTCTCCGAAACCGCTGAAGTGATTGTGACCAAACTTGGCACAAATTATATTTGTTGTGTTGTGACTAAAGTTTGTTCACGGCATTAAAAAAAATCTTCCCCCTTTTGGTGTACACGGGGGAGGGGGGGTTTCCCCCCAAAATAGGTATTTGCTTTCTTCTCAGAAACTACACACGCAATTTCGAAGAAACTTCACCACAACCTTCATCACCTGTGATGCACCAATGTTTGTTCAAGGCATTACAAAAGATTGGGGTCTGAGGAGGTATACGGGAAAGGGAGATTGGGAGGGGGGCGTGGGGGGGGGGGGGGGTGGAGGAGGGGGGCATGGCCCAAAATAGGTATTTTTTTTGTTTGTTTGTCTTTGTGTAGTATGGTTCTACATGCTGTCCTGTCTTCTAGCAACCATTGAAATTGGATTTATATACCTTTATTCAATGCAGTATACTGTTTATTCTACCAAGTGAGCGCCAGGGGTGTTGTTTGTTATTATTTGGATGCTGTCAACTGTATAGACGAATAAATTTTATTTTTTGAACCTAATTGAAGTGGTTAATCTTCGACACTAACAACGGTACCGGAAATGTCAGGTCCTTCCTCTCACCTCTCCCTCCAGACTCTCAACTCACCTCTTCCCCTGCCTCCTCCCATCCCCCTCCCCCCCTCGAGATTCCCACATCTCCCTCACCTTTCCTCCCTATTCCCATCTAATCCATTACGTGGAATTTCCACGGGTCCCTGCTCGTCTATTATATAATAAGTGAATTGTCAACATAAAAACTGGTGTGTATCAATAAATGATCCCATTTACTATCGACTACTTGCCATTTCGCAACAGGCAGGCCGGTCCATTCGCTAGTATCATGAATCGACATCAGTGATTTGTTTCCTTTCATGTAATACTCAAAACAACCACGAGAGGTCTATGGAAGGACCCAGCGAAACAGTGCTGTTCAAACCACGCAAACGTAAAAACTGAGATGGATGGTGGTGCTGGTGGAGTTGGGTGCACCGTTGGTGGATTTGGGTGCGCCGTTGGTGGAGTTGGGTGTACCGGTGGTGGAGTTGGGTGTACTGGTGGTGGAGTTGGGTGTACTAGTGTTGGAGTTGCGTGTACGGTGGTGGAGTTGGGTGCAACGGTGATGGGGTTGGGTGTACCGGTAGTGGGGGTTGGGTGTACCGGTAGTGGGGTTGGGTGTACCGGTGGTGGAGTTGGGTGTACCCATGGTGGAGTTGGGTATACCCATGGTGGAGTTGGGTGTACCCATGGTGGAGTTGGGTGCACTCGTGGTGGAGTTGGGTGTACCAGTGGTGGGGTTGGGTGTACCCATGGTGGAGTTGGGTGCACCCATGGTGGAGTTGGGTGCACCCATGGTGGAGTTGGGTGTACCCGTGGTGGAGTTCGGTGTACCCGTGGTGGAGTTCGGTGTACCCGTGGTGGAGTTCGGTGGACCCGTGATGGAGTTGGGTGCACTCATGGTGGAGTTGGGTATACCGGTGGTGGAGTTGGGTGCACCCATGGTGTAGTTGGGTGTACCCATGGTGCAGTTGGGTATACCGGTGGTGGAGTTGGGTATACCTGTGGTGGAGTTGAATGCACCCGTTTTGGTGTTGGGTGCACCCATGGTGGAGTTGGGTGCACCCATGGTGGAGTTGGGTGTACCCGTGGTGGAGTTGGGTGTACCCGTGGTGGAGTTGGGTGTACCCGTGGTGGAGTTCGGTGTACCCGTGGTGGAGTTCGGTGGACCCGTGGTGGAGTTGGGTGCACTCGTGGTGGAGTTGGGTGTACCGGTGGTGGGATTGGGTGTACCAGTGGTGGGGTTGGGTGTACCCATGGTGGAGTTGGGTGCACCCATGGTGGAGTTGGGTATACCGGTGGTGGAGTTGGGTGCACCCATGGTGTAGTTGGGTGTACCCATGGTGCAGTTGGGTATACCGGTGGTGGAGTTGGGTATACCTGTGGTGGAGTTGAATGCACCCGTTTTGGAGTTGGGTGTACCCATGGTTTAGTTGGGTTCACCGCACATGGTTGAAAACGACCGTCTTTTTATCACCGCACCGCAGACGCACTCTCAGCTATTCCACTACTGTCGATAAACCACGTGCTGCTTAAACATCTTCCGGAATCTACACTCCACACGTGCTAAAAATAATTCCAACTTTGAACACAGCACTGAGAATGGTGTGCGAAGAGCCAGGGCTTTTGCTCATCGGACCTTACGTGCCGTTATCGAAGCCATGCCGGTGGTTTGCTCAATGTTTCCCTGTTGGTATCGGGGCCGCGGTTCGGAAAAGTGATGGAATTCACACTTTGAGGCTGAACAAAAGTTTGAGAAATTGCTGTGATGACATTCTCCGATGTGGTTTGCTCTGGGTGGAGTTTCTATTTAATTGTTCGTTGAGTGAATAACTTGTATAAAAAACTTAAAATGTTTCTCTCTGAACTCCCTCTTCCATACATATTCTAGAGAGAGGACCAGGTGGTGAGGAAGGTTGGGGGGAGCGAGACCAGGGAAAAGCTGCTGGAGAAGGGGAAAAGAAAGAGTAAGAGATGGTGACATGGGGTAACAAAGCAGTTGTGTTTTGGAGTTTTTTAAAATCAAATTCGTTTTCTAATGTATTCCCATCATATGTGTATACGTAATGAAATATCCCCGTTAATACCAAGTCCTAACCAACAGATTTGTTGGTGCGCCCACTCCGGTCAGATAAACTTCTGGAAAAATGTTAGCAAAAACTTTATTGCGAAATGTGTGTTGTGTATGTGTATATACAGGTGTTTCAAAAAAGTGGACTATTTGAACATTTTAGTGTCGAAAAATTACAAAAGGTAGCAAAACAAATAAATAAAAAGTTGATGGAAAGCATAGAAAAAGAAACCTCGTGGTACTTTACTGCTCGCCGTTGACTGTCACCGGCTTACCATTGGCGTCTTCGAACCAATACGGTCCCAGCATACCCCATTTGGCATTCAATACACAGAAGCTAGTTGACTTGGGGCCCTTGAGAGACAACTCAGACACCTTCTCAGGAGGCTCAGTACCTTGAAGATGTTGTGATTGGTGATAGCCACATTCAAATGCAAGGGTGCTTGATCACTGAACCACAAGGAGTTGATCCAATTTGGGTACACTGAACCAATCACACATTGCTACTAGTCTTGACATGTCATTCAGAGTTAGTTTATGCCTTACAGATTTGATGTAGGGGTCGAGCTTGAGTTCAGAAATGAGAATGCACCACACAGATGAGGCTGAGATCACTCACCAGTTCTTGGGAATGCCGATGGTGGCATTTCTTAGGACTTTCGATAGCACAATCTCGCACAAGATCAATGTTCTCTTCGTCCTTGGCAACGCTTGATGAGCAGCCACTGTTGCTTTTTTTGATTTTTCACACTTCCATGTGCTTGGATGTGCTCCTCAAACCGCTGAATGCTCCCAAATGGAAGGTCCATTACTGGTGTGAACAGTTGTAATACTTACAGTATCGTTGGCGCACCTGCATGTAGGATTTTGTCTTCGATTTTCACTTTTTGTTCCACTGTGAACACCATAAATGACGTAAAGTCCTACTGACTACTTGTTAAAAATGGCATACCGCTACCATCATCATATGCAAGAGAGAAGGGCATAGCATTAGAAAGGACAGAATATCAGGGTGCTCAAATAGTCCACTCTTTTTGAAACACCCTGTATACACACATATATATATATATATATGTGTGTGTGTGTGTACACGCAAGCACACACACACACACACACACACACACACACACACACGTCAGAGATAAAACAGGAAAAAATGAAAAGCCACCAAAAATCAATCAAACAAGGTATGGAGGAATGATACCACAATCCTTTTACAGAATGCCATCACGACATATTTTGACATTTTTGTTACAGGTGGCAATTGTAACAATATTGTCTGAAGATGTCTATCTTAGAGATAGTTAGAGATTTGTAGATTGAGAGTTGTGGTCGTGATGGGTCATAACGGGAATCCGTAAAAGGATTGTGGTGTTGGTGCTAGTGGTCGTTATGCAGCTTATGGCTGCTTGACTGCATAATTTTCTGGAAGTGCATTGTGCCGATGATGCATTGCCCCCTATTACCAATAAGCTGGTGCTCATTATGCTGACTTCACAAAGATGAGAGCCTAAGTCAACCCACCTGGTATTAATTAAATGGCATGCCTGGGGGGGCTTAAACTCAGGACCCAAGATCTCAAGCTAGCCACCTTAACCGTGAAGCCACCATCAGGCTTATTGTAGTGTTGTACTGTTGTCATTCCTACCTTGCCAATCCTCCATTCCTTGTTTATTTCTTTTTAGTTGTTTTTTTGTTTTGTCCAACGTTTTCTTTTATGATGGTACGAGTCCAATGCCAAAGAGACAATGTCACTCAGTTCCATTGCAATCATTGCAATTGCTTCAGCCGTCATTGTACGTTGCACAATGACATTTATCAACAATTTTGAGGATGAACAAAACCGCAATTTTGCCATCTCTCAATCTGGTACTTCAGCGATGTTTTGTCGCATTTTTACCTGTGACATATCGCAGGTCTACAAGAACTTTGCGTTGTTGTTGTTGTTGTTGGTGTTTTTGTTGGGGGTCGACTTTTGAAATGTGCACCCATTGATCGGATAGCTGCCAGACCACACCCACATCTGTCGCTTGGCTCCACCCACCATAGCACTGAGACAATATGATATGGCCGCCATCTTGGTTTTCTGGTGGGCCTAACACATTAGGCCTAACACATCTTGGTTACACTACACTGCCTGGGTTTGTTGCATCAGATTTCCATTGCTTTGTTTGTGTCGAATGTCATTGACGATGAGTGACCCAAAATATATAATCATATGTCGAACAAGTACAGATACATTCAAAGTACACCGCCCCCATGCCAAATACTCGTAAATAAATATCCTTCAGCGCGGCATTGCCGGGGCGCCCTCGGTGCCTGGCGTTACCGCTGTGCAGCTCAGAGACTGTATTGGGATTGAGAGGTGTACAATAATTGATTGATTAATTGCAGAACTAAAATCAATAAATAATGATCATAAAATTTTTCCTCAATCAATTGCCTAATAGCATACCTAAACCACCAGTGCTTCAGCCGAAACTGTAACTTTTTGAAAATTAATTAAATATGTCATTAATCTAAAAAATTAAATAATTAATTGATCAACAAATAATTAATCTATTAATTGATTAATTAATAAATCAAAAATATCCTTTATAGCCACATCACTTGGTCACTGTCGTGTCCAAATATCAGCTTCCTAGCTCAAAAGGTGCCTGAGATATTGCCCAGATGAGAAAGAAAATAAATAAGTAATAATCACTAAATAATTAAATAATTAATGAATTGGCTAATTGAATACCTAAACCACCACCGTTTCATCTGAATCTGTAACTTAAAAAAAAAAAATTAAGTAAGTCATTAATCGAATAATTAAATAATTAATTGATTAATCAATAAATCAAAAATAGCTTTTACAGCCAAATCAATTGGTCATTGTCATGTCCAAATATTAGCTTCCTAACTCAAAAGGTGCCTGAGATATTGCCCAGAGGAGAAAGGAAATAAATAAGTACTTAATTAATTGATAATAATTAAGTAACTAATCAATGAATTGATGAATCAAAAAACAACAAATAAAGTTTTTGCCAAAGCACTTGCTCACTATTGTGCCGAAATTTCGCTTCCCAGCTCAAGGGTTAGCTGAGATATCGCCTGGACAAACAAACCAACAAGAAAGCAAAGTAAAAACTGAGTACTCCCTTTCAGCGCGCATCATTGCCGGGCCCTCTTCAATGGCCGGCGATGACATCATGCAGCGCCTGGGGATGGCATAGGAAAGGAGCAGTGTACAATAATAGTAAGGTTTAATCAAGCGTGTCAGATTGTACAGTGCATCAGAACACATGGAAATCAAGCGTTATGTTACGTAATCAAGCCTTATGTCATGCAAATTCCAAAAAAAAAATTTGTGTGATGTAATTTTTGAGCGGCCCAATATTGGAGTCAAGCAATCCGTGACTGTGTGATGAATCAACTTGCTCTGTTACATCCGTCGTAGAGGCTGACATAGATACGAGGTGTCGAGTTAGTTTTTTTAATAGCACATCAAATCTGTGTTTCCCAATCACAACGTTCATCTTTTAATAGCGCAACAAATGTGTGTTTCCCAATCATGCTGTTCATCTTTTAATAGCACATTAAATGTGTGTTTCCCAATCACACTGCTCATCTTTTAATAGCGCAACAATTTTGTGTTAATCATGCTGTTCATCTTTTAATAGTGCATTAAATGTGTGTTTCCCAATCACACTATTCATCTTTTAATAGCGCAACAATTGTGTGTTTCTCAATCATGCTGTTCATCTTTTAATAGCACATTAAATGTGTTTTCCAATCATGCTGTTCATCTTTTAATAGCGCAACAATTGTGTGTTAATCATGCTGTTCATCTTTTAATAGTGCATTAAATGAGTGTTTCCCAATCATACTGCTCATCTTTTAATAGCACAACAATTGTGTGTTAATCATGCTGTCATCTTTTAATAGTGCATTAAATGTGTGTTTCCCAATCACACTGTTCATCTTTTAATAGCGCAACAATTGTGCGTTTCTCAATCATGCTGTTCATCTTTTAAAAGCACATTAAATGTGTTTTCCAATCATGCTGTTCATCTTTTAATAGCACAACAATTGTGTGTTAATCATGCTGTTCATCTTTTAATGGTGCATTAAATGTGTGTTTCCCAATCATACTGTTCATCTTTTAATAGCGCAACAATTGTGCGTTTCTCAATCATGCTGTTCATCTTTTAATAGCACATTAAATGTGTTTTCCAATCACACTGATCATCTTTTAATAGCGCAACAATTGTGTGTTTCCCAATCACACTGTTCAGCTTTTAATCGTGCAACAATTGTGTGTTTCTCAATCATGTTGTTCATCTTTTAATAGCACATTAAATGTGTGTTTCCCAATCGTGCTGTTCATCTTTTAATAGCACATTAAATGTGTGTTTCCAATCATGCTGTTCATCTTTTAATAGCACATTAAATGTGTTTCCCAATCGTGCTGTTCATCTTTTAATCACACATTAAATGTGTGTTTCCCAATCGTGCTGTTCATCTTTTAAGAGTGCATTAAATGTGTGTTTCCCAATCGTGCTGTTCATCTTTTAATAGCACATTAAATGTGTTTCCCAATCACACTGTTCATCTTTTAATAGCACATTAAATGTGTGTTTCCCAATCACACTATTCATCCTTTAATAGCACATTAAATGTGTATCCCAATCGTGCTATTCATCTTTTAATAGCATATTAAATGTGTGTTTTCCAATCGTGTTGTTCGTCTTTTAATAGCACATTAAATGTGTTTCCAAATCGTGCTGTTCAACGTTTAATAGCACATTAAATGTGTGTTTCCCAATCATGCTGTTCATCTTTTAATAGCACTTTAAATGTGTGTTTTCCAATCGTGCTGCTCATCTTTGAATAGTACATTAAATGTGTGTTTCCCAATCATGCTGTTCATCTTTTAATAGCACATTAAATGTTTTCCAATCACGCTGTTCATCTTTAATAGCACATTAAATGGGTTTTCCAATCAGCCCATTACAGGATTTTATTGCAGGTTCTGACCACAGTGCGGTCATTCTTGTTCATTCTTGTTGGTTATGAAAACGTTCGAGAATAAAAGGTATGCCTTTTAAATGCTTTTGACCCTAATGTTTGTTAGTTTTTAAGCTAATCATTTTGTGCATATTTAAATAAGCGGCCATATTTCCCCCGTGCTATCCCTACATATGGAGTACGATCGTACTCGATGATAATAGTTAAGAACGTGTTTTGCAATATATATCTCGTTCCCTCAAGTGGTTTCCGTATTCTAGTGACATCCATGATCAGATTTCTCCAAACATCCCTATCCTGCAGTGTTCCCAAAGCTCTGGTAGAGACACTTCGTTGCATCCTTTATCCAATCCATCTAGCACATACAAGGTCTGCCTCGTCCTCTTCTTTCCTCAACCATACCCAGCATGGTTGACTTCTCCAGACTTTCATTTTCTGCTCCCATGATGTGTCCAAAGTATGATAGTGTCTATTTTATCGTCAGTGCTTCTAATGTACACCGTGATGTAATTTCTTCAAGCACTGATTTGTTTCTTCTTCTTATAGTCCATGAAATTTATAACATTTGTCTCCGAAACCACATTTCAAAACTGTCAATCTTTTTCACTATCCATGACTCGTATCCAGACATTGCAACTGGGAATACTAAATCATTCATCAGCCTCCTCTCGGTTTGTGTTATCACGTCTTTGTCTTTCCAGATCTTTGTCAATTCTCACATTGCTGTTCTCCCCAACGCTAACTGTCTATTATTTATTTCTCCTCCACATTCTCCACCCACTTCAACATCATGACCTCGGAAGGTGTGGAAGAATTGTATACTTTTAATTCTCCATTTTGTCGTGGTTTACATGAAGCATTTATTTCCTTCAGAAGAAGGAGAAAACCATCTCCGCATGACTTTTAATGACATCAGGTAGACACGGATATTTAAACACATCAGCAGTTACAGGACGAAGTCATCCAGCTCATTATTTCTCCCCGAATCCTTGTACACAAATCATTACCCTGCGCTCGTGAAGCGAAAAGTGGGGTTAAGCATTCGGGTGCGTATGTGTGCCGTACGCGTGCCGTACGTGTGCCGTTTCTGTATTTTTGAAATTCATTTTCTCGGCAACCGTTGGTTCAATTGAGACGAAATTTTACCATAGGAGGGCCTTCGCCTGTAGGAATTTTTTATTCATAATGACGTCATAGGTCACGTGGTACAGACACCATTTTGGAAAAACGTTACACCTCTATATCTCCCAAACCGCTTAATGGGAAAAATGGAAACGTGGCTCATTGTCAAGTACTCCCCATGGGGAATAAAACATGTTGATGATGATGTCATGAGTGCCTTAATTATGACGTCATAATTAGACATGTACAATGCTTGATCTGATCAGTATGAAAAAAAGCAATTCCTCTGCATCTGTTAGTCCGATTGGCACGAAATTTTCAGAATATGAGCGGCTCCTCCTGTGGAATTTTTAAAATCATAATTATGCCGTCATAAGTCACGTGGTGCAGGCACCATCTTGGAAAAATCGAAAAAACGTTGCACCTCTATATCTCTGAAACCGCTCCATCGAAAAAAATTGAAACATGACTCATTGTCAAGTACTCCGCTTGGGGAATAAGATATGTTAATGAAGATGTCATCGGTGCCTTCGTTATGACGTCATAATTCGACAAATACAACACTTATCCATCCGATCATTATTTTAAAAAATTCAGCAACTGTTGGTCTGATGGACACTACATTTTCACCATAGGAGCACCTCATCCTTTGGAATATTTTAATGATAATCATGACGTCATCGGTCACGTGTTACAGGCGCCATCTTGGAATAACCGAAAAACGTTGCACCTCTATATCTCCTAAATGTAAATAACTCCATATGGGGAATAGGTGTTGTTAAGGATGACGTCATTGGTGCCATAATTATGATGTCATAATTCGACAGGGACAATGCTTAGTCTGATCAGTTTGAAATTTATTGAGCATGGTCTATGCAACAATTATATTAGAGAATATAAATTTATGATGTCATTGCTCACGTGGTTTGGCAGCCATATTGGACCCCAAAAAAAAGGAACGTTCAAAAACAGAAGAGTTGGCTCACACCAATTTGACTGTGCAGCATAAGTATTCTATGAATACCATCTAGTTTATATAGTCTTCCTTTGTTTACCTCCTGGGGGCGGTTGTGTGCGCTTTAAATTGCAATGCAAGAGATTGGGAGGAGGAAGGTGGCGGAGGCAAGGAGCCTGTGGAGATACCGACACTGACATCACACAGCACTTGAGACAACAACATTCTCCAAGATCCGCATTTCCCAGATGTTAGTTATAAATATCCCGTTCTCCCTCCGCAATCCTCGGCCAAGCTGCCTGACTTCAAAGGGAGACAGCCTTGAGTTGCCCGACTTACTGCCGCCTCGCTCGAGAGCATAATAGACTTGTTCTCATCCGATTTTATTATGACGAGTCCACCAAGTTGTAATTTAAACAAGTCAGCTATGAGTATATAGAAGTATATATATATATATATTAATATATATATATATAATTATTTTAATACTTGATAGTTATTTGAATGCATAATTGATGATATGTATTTAGCTCGATAGATGATAAGATCAATTTTAATAAAGGTTACACATATATTTCTACTCCAAGCTAGAATATAGATATTATATTATGATTAATTTTGGTATCTGGATGGAAGGATCTCTCTAGGAGCCTGGCATCAGCGTTCGGAACAGGTGGACTTCAAAGGACTGCCCGATTTTATTTGACGAGTCCACCTGCCCCTTTACAACTTAGCCAAGCTGTCATGGGGCCTAAAGCAGTGTTCTAAAGATTTTAATTCCACAAAGGTGAAACTTTCACTTGATCATCTGTCAATCTGAACATGATGATCTTCTCATTTGTCAATTCTTTAGTCTTTTTATGTTTGAATAAAGACCAGACTTTTCACTTTACCTTTAATTCACTCTTTGCAGCAGTTTCATCAAGCTCTCCTTACTTTTTTGCCGACAGAGTGGTATCACCAGCATACCTTGTATTGTATTGATACATCTTCCTCCAATCCTGAGTCGAACTTCTGTTTCATCCAAATTTGATTTCCTCATTATGTACTCGCTATACAGATTGAACAAGTAAGGGAGAGGAATGCAACCCCATCTGACCCATTTTCCAATTCCAAACCATCCTGTCTCTATACTCTGATCTTACTGCATCTACTTGCTTCGTGTACAGTTTTATTATCAGACACATCGGGTTCTCCAACATCCACATTTCTCTCGGCACAATCCTCATCAATTCACCACCGACCTCCCAAACTCAGAGCAGACGTTCTAACCATTACACCACCGAGTGTCGTCATGTCCTCCTCCAGATCTGTGTACCGAGAGCTGTTAACATTTTGATTGCCTCCTCCCAAACTACCGTGAAGAGTTTGATTGGAATTTCATCGGCACCCGGTGGTTTTCCATCTGCCAGCTCTTTCTAGGTTCTACGTACATCACATTCTATCACTATTGGTTCTTGCTCATATCCCCTTCCTTCGAAGGTTGCCATCATATTGCTGCCTCGTCTGTTTAGACTTTAGAGTTTCGATATAGTCCTTCCATATTTCCTTCACCTGTGTTTCTTCTGTCAGATATTTTCCTGTTCTACTCTTAGGGACCCCAATCCTAGACCAAAACTTTCCTATGATCACTCTGATCGTTTTTTAAATCTCCTTTTTTGCGGCTGTGTTGTCACTTTCTGTCTCTTTGCATGCCTCTTTGAAATATTTACCTCCGCCACCTGAGGTGGACGTAGGATGTTTTCACTTATGTTTGTTTCTTGGCCCCAAAAAATGTTTTTTTTTGCAAGTATGTTGATCACTCCGGTTTGTGTGTGTGTGTGTGTGTGTGTGTGTGTGTGTGTGTGTGTTTGTCTGTCCACTCACTTATATTTGCCTACAGGTTACAGTTTTTAACCGATCTTCACGAAACTTCACCAAATGGTAGAGATCGTGGCCTGACAAAATACTATTTATTTTGAGGACAAAAGGTCAACATAGGCCAAAGGTCAACCACTTTCTTTTCGAATTTCTAAAATCTTCAGTTTTCATCCAATTGACTTGAAATTTGAAGAGGATTTACATGTCGGCTAACTGAATTCAACCACCAAGTATTTTTGAGGTCAAAAGGATGCTCTACTGAGTGCCATTTTACTTTGCTCTGTTTTGCCGAGTGTCGCTCTGTGAGTGATTTTTCATTTGTTTGTCTGTCTGTTTTTCTGTGAGCAAGATACTCTCAAAAAGTTATGGACAGATTCTGACGAAACTTTACGGAGAGGTTGGTTGTTTGACACTAACGAATTGATTCGATTTTGGTGAAGATCCGCATCCAGCCTATCAGTGTTCAGCCGAGTGGTGGTAAACTGTTCAAAACGTAAACTGCTCAGCCGAGTGTCATTGTAGTTTTCCTCCAGGTGATCGAATGCTCATGAAGGATAGATAAGGACATTAGGAGACAACTGTGTGCTTCATGTGATTACAAGGACAGTAGACAAAGGGGAAATCGACACAGTATATGGAATCCCAGCATCATGAGCAATCCATGCAGATAAGAACACCAGGCAGGTGAATGCATATGGCCTGATTTTGCTCTTCATATGAATTTTTTTAATCTTTCAACAATTTAACCTTTTATGTCCGCACAATCACCCTTATGATTTGACTCACTTGAGCACACCCACATAGGACATATATCTTTGGATTATAATTTCGATTTTAGAACCTTTTTGAAAGATAAGTTCCCAAAATTGTCTTTTGAAAACAGACTTCTGGTATTGTGATAGATTAATATTTTAGTTTAGTTTATATCGAAGATAAACATGGATTTCTCAGAAATGTCCAATGCAAGTACGACGAGCTTCTGGGAACATGTAATGTTGCTGAATTCCAATAAAGCTATCGGCACAAACCTACTGTAAGCCTATTGAATCAACATGTGAAAAAGAAAATCCCAACACAAAAATAACCAAAAAGGTAAAATAAACGATCGCAATGTTTTCAGAGCAAACACCAAATGTATCCATATATGATTTACCCGAATGGGAAGACCAGTCCATGAACAAATTCACCAAAAAATGGTTGGATGAAAGTCCTGCTCGGACCAATTTGTTACATATGGTTATGAGAGTTGGAGGATCCTGGAAGTGATGCCAAGAGCATTGAGGAGTTTGAGATGATAGCCTACATCTACCTGGATCACAGAACAAATGAATATATTATTCAGCGCTAAACTGGAGTGGACCGTGCTTTGTTGCTTTGTTGCTTTGTTGGGTATCATCAGGAAACAGAAACTGTGATACTTCCGTCATGACGTCCGAGCCGGTCAGTTGGCGAAAAGCATCGTCCGTTGGCGAGCGGCTTCCAGAAGCTCCTGAGGTTGACTGCAGGACCGTGAGAGTAACGGAGGCAAGTTTTTGGGACTTCTGGAAAAAGAATGCGGAGGCTGCTGGATCTGCCAACCCTACAGGCCGCCACGTAGAACTGACAATGGCTGAAGAAGTCTCTTGGGCAGAAGATCCCAACATGGTGTAGCGACTGCCAAAATAAGTTGTGCACTTATTTTGATGAATTCTTTTCGAAACAATGTTTCTTCAATCAATAAGTAAATAATAAGAATTGTCCACATGTACACACCTGTATGTCGTTAGCAGCTCTTCATAAACAACATTGCTGAGGAAACGGCACTTCTCCAGGAGATCCTAACATGGTGTACGACTGCCAAAAAAAGTTGTGCATTTTTTTTGATGAATTCTTTTCGAAACTATTTTTCTTCAATAAATAAATAATAATAAAAATTGTCTACATGTACATTGTACACACCTTTATCTCGTTAGCACCTCTTCATAAACAACGTTGCTGAGGAAACGGCGCTTCTTCTTTGTTTCCTCGTCCAGGGCAAGAATGCGGAGGCTGCTGGATCTGCCAACCCTACTGGCCGCCACATAGAACTGACCATGGCTGAAGAAGTCTCGTGTGCAGAAGATCCCAACATGGTGTAGCGACTGTCCTTGGGATTTATTCACCGTCATGGCAAAGCAGGGTCGTACCGGAAACTGCCGACGCCGCAGAGTGAACGGGAACATGTTGTCAGATGGACTCAAGGTTATGCGTGGAATGAGCAATGTGCGTCCAGAATTGACACCCATCACAGATTGTGCAACCAACAGATTTGGAAGGATCTGAAGTATGATGTACCTTGAGCCATTGCAGTGCCCGCTTTGCTGGTCGAAGTTTCGCAGCAGCATGATTACCATACCCACCTTGAGAGAGATTCGATGTGGCGGCATACCAGATGGACAGAGGGTGTTCAGGAACTCAGGCGGATACAAATGATCACCCTCAGATTCCGCTGTATCGACGCTACAGCAAACATGTTCCTCCCCTGGAAATATGGTCGTCATGTAGGCATTTACCTGATCGACTTCGGAATTGGTCGGACATAGTATAACACGCTCGCATAGCCACTTGGGGTTGCTAATGTTGTTATGCAAGTCTTCGTACACCCAAGTGACAATATCCTGAAGTTTTTCACCTGGAAGAATGAGCGGTTCCCTGAGCTCAATAGCAAATTCACCCTCTTCTGGATTGACAGGAATCTTCCCTTCACCCAGATCCAGCAGGAATTTTGCAAAAGCAGATTCGTCCTGTTGTTCTCCAGCACCCTGCATGATCCTCATGTTTACTCTGAGACGAAGTATCTGCACTTTTCTCCACAGGTATGAGCTCTTGAAGCACCTTCCAACTATGTCAATACGGCTACCGTGTGGCACAACAGTAAGGATCTGCCTCCAGTCACCACTGAAAACCATCGCGATGCCGCCAAATGGTTCCTCTGAGCCCCGAAGCCACTGGAATGTTCGATCTGCTGCCTCCAATGCGCGACGATCCATCATTGAAACCTCATCCACCACCATTAGATTAGTCATGCGTATGAGTGCTGCAGTGGTGTCATTTTCACTGATGTTGCAAGTGGACTCATCAGTGAGAATGAGAGGACACTTGGTCCTACTATGGAAGGTGGCCCCTTTAGGCAGCAGCGTAGCTGCAATACCACTTGCAGCAGTTGCAAGAGCCACTTTTCCCATTGCTCGCACTTTGTTGAGTATATGAGACAATGTGAATGTTTTCCCAGTCCCACCACTTGCATCAACTGCAAGCATGCAGCCATGTCCGTGTTCCACACTCCGCATCACTTTATCGACAACAACGCGCTGCTCGTCATTAAGAAGGCACTCTGTTTGAGCGATGTGAGCCTCAAGTTCTCCTATATTGTGCACTGTTTCGTGCTCGATGACGCGCGGAATGCGAGACTGGAAATGAACTGGTTCAGGCTCAGGAAGGCCAAAGGTCTTACTGAGCGAAAAGCCGTGGCACTCAACTTTGTTCCTCAGTTCTAGTAGCACTGCACTCACAATGCGTCCATTTGGTTCATTCACACCTGCTGCACGCATGAAGTCCTCGCACAGCACATACTTGTGCCTTTCCCAGAACTGCACGTGGTTGCCTCTGAGAACGAATATGAGCATGTTGGCAAATACTTCGCAGACTGCAGGGCCAAATGCAATATTTGCAGCCTCTTCCATAACAGAATCCACCTCCTGGTCATTGTCAACGATGCCATATGCAATGCAGGCTGCCAGATAGGTCTCCATGACCCTACCACCAACACGACGGAGATCCTGAAAGCATGTGGGGCCAGGCACGCGGTACAGTAGCATGCGGAGATAGTACAACTCGGCAGTATGTGAGTTGATGGGAATAATGGGGAGCCGCCCAACCGTATCAGCCTTACAGTTATCCTGGAAACTCAGCCTTCTCTTCCGCAATTGAAACCTTTTCCTCAAGTAGGTGAAGTGTTGGAATACATCTGGATATAGAACATGACGCATGTGTGGATGGAGATTCATGGCTTCGAAAAAGGCGGTGAGGGTTGTTGCAGGGGGTCCTGACTCTGCCACGTTCTGTACGGCACCTTCGTCATTGAACGTGATTACCTGCTCATCCTGTAGATGGAGTGCCAGCATCTCGACTGGTGGGTACTTGCGTTGAATGGGGAAATCGTATATGCGCCAGTATCCCTCAGATGCGGTGATGTAACACCCTAGTTCGTAGCGTGCCACTTCATCATGTCGTAATGCCTCTCGCATCCTCTCATGAGGCTCTAGTCTGACCAGGCACTGGTCCGGGCCCTTTTCAAGGTATTTGTACAGGTACTTGACACAGGTGACAGCACAGACGATCTCAAGGTTGATGTGAGCATCGTACCTGAGGACAATATATGGATTGTAAGGCACAACCCATGCATTGTTAACTAATACGTTAGCACCGCCTCGTATTGTCTTCATGATGGGATCACCAGGTGCTGCTTCTGCCCGTCTTCTGTACAGGGGATAGGAGTCATCAGAGAAGCTTGTCGTTTGTCGTAGGGCTTTGGGATAGTCCTTTGTGCACTTCCGGTCTGCCATGCAAGGGCTCAAGATGTTCCATTCCCCACATGGGCCGTGAATCATGTGTGATGTCACGATACGGTGTAGTTCCGGATTTGTGAGTCTGTCAGGAATCTCAGCAGAGACCACGCGATCGACATCTGCTGGTGTTCTGGGCTTGTCGCGAGGTACCACGGTCAGGAGCATGTGTATATGGGGAAGGTGACGCTTTTGCGTTTCCTTCACCATCACGTAAGCGTCCACATGCCCCAAGATGTCATGCTTGAGGATGTCTGCGAGGAGTGCTTCCACCTTCATATGAAACACCCGGGCGATGATATCAGGTCTTGCATTGGGTGGCTGACCCTCAAAAACCGATGCTTTAATTTCTGGCCACTTTGGGTTGCAGGTGAATGTTAGGAAAAAGTCTGGTTTTCCCTTGACTCGGACTAAAGCCATTGCATCCTGAAACTCTTTGGCATACCAACGTGGCGACCCATAAATTGACAGTGGCAGAATGGTGAGGCGTCCAGGTAGCACCTCAGCATCACTGTTCAACGCATCAACGATGATCTTATACTTTTCTGCCTTAATTGACTTCTGGTTGCAGCGAATCCAATTGAGACGGTGTGACTCAATTTTTGCCATCATGTCGCATACGTACTGCTGTGTCAACTTTCCACCACGAAGCAGTAGATTGAAGTGATGAGTAGGATCACGTACTTGTAGATGGTAGCGGTAGAAAGTTGTTGGCGTTGTCCCTGCCAACTCAGTGTGGTACCCCTGAGAGCCGCAGGGTAGCAGAAGTATGTATGATAGTGGGTCATACGCTGGATGCATGGCATCTATTGTCTGTAAACCTCCTCCTCTGAGGTGAACAGCGACTGCCAGCCTTCCAAACTGCTCTGTTGTCATTGCCCCTGGAGCAATGACAGCCACATCGCTGTCTGGTGAGGGAAGGTTGACGGTACCATGATGAAGGTCTCGGCGCCGCGTGCGACCTGTTAACACAATATTCAGTTCATTGGCGCTATCATTATGAACCACATACTCAATGGCTGATTTGAATTGCTGGACGTATGGGTTGCACTCATGAATGGCCTGTTGTGCTCTTAGCAAAAACTGCTCATTCAGGCCACTGTTCGAGGTGTGGGCACGACGATAATCCAGCTCATGGGCTGGATCGTGAAAGTAGATCTGAGCAAAGCGTGGGGTACAACCCAGATCGGCAAGAGGAGCACCAATGTAATGGTAAACCTTACCTTGTATGCGCACTCCAGGATTGAAGCCAGGCATACGTATCTCTCGGACACCGATACTTGCCATTGCCAGCGCGTTGTTGTACTGTTTCGCGTGCTTCACAAAGTCCTGGTTAAGGAAAAGGTTCTTAATAGCATCTGGAGGTTGTGATGGAATTGAACCGGGATTTGGATTTGTAGGATCATGCATAAGATCGACCTTGCCGTGGTTGCAGCAAAATCCTCTTCTCTCCTCATTCCACACCAAAGCAGCACAATGCGAGCATTTAGTGCATTGGAATATTGAGGTCCTGCTCAACGCGTGCCTGTACTCACCATGAAGTACCTCTCGGAAGAAATCGGTATCATCGTATCGAGCAAGGTTGCGATTGTCATGGTGAGCCTGCTCTAGTCTCACACGGTGTACATCCTGATGGCGCAGGGCATCCCTTACTTGCCGGTCTTCTCGCTGGTGAGGGATTTCTTCTGCACGACGCCTTGCCTCGCGTTCAGTGTTCTCTGCGAAGCGAGCTGTCCGTTCTTCATCCGTTTCTTCTGCACAACACCTTGTCACGCGTCCAGTGTTGTCTGCCAAGCGAGCAGTCCGTTCTTCATCCGTTTCTTCTGCACGACGCCTTGTCATGCGTCCAGTGTTGTCTGCCAAGCGAGCAGTCCGTTCTTCATCCGTTTCTTCTGCACGACCCCTTGTCATGCGTCCAGTGTTGTCTGCCAAGCGAGCAGTCCGTTCTTCATCCGTTTCTTCTGCACGACGCCTTGTCATGCGTCCAGTGTTGTCTGCCAAGTGAGCAGTCCGTTCTTCATCCGTTTCAGCTGCACGACTCCTTGTCACGCGCGTAACGTCGCGTGTCAAGCGAGCAGCGCGTTCTTCATCCGTTTCAGCTGCACGACTCCTTGTCACGCGCGTAACGTCGCGTGTCAAGCGAGCAGCGCGTTCTTCAGCCGTTTCTTCTGCACGACGCCTTGTCATGCGTCCAGTGTTGTCTGCCAAGCGAGCAGTCCGTTCTTCATCCGTTTCTTCTGCACGACGCCTTGTCATGCGTCCAGTGTTGTCTGCCAAGCGAGCAGTCCGTTCTTCATCCGTTTCTTCTGCACGACGCCTTGTCATGCGTCCAGTGTTGTCTGCCAAGCGAGCAGTCCGTTCTTCATCCGTTTCTTCTGCACGACGCCTTGTCATGCGTCCAGTGTTGTCTGCCAAGCGAGCAGTCCGTTCTTCATCCGTTTCTTCTGCATGACGTCTTGTCATGCGTCCAGTGTTGTCTGCCAAGCGAGCAGTCCGTTCTTCATCCCTTTCAGCTGCACGACGTCTTCTCAGGCGCGTAACGTCGCGTGTCAGGCGAGCAGCTCGTCCTTCGTCAGATTCCATTGCGCGTGCACGCCGTGCAGCTTCGTTCCTTAGTTCTCGTAAACGACGACTCGATTGGGGCATTGTCTTTATCTACAATCGATCTATAAGATATACAGTAAGTATATAGACGGTAAGATAAGATAGAATAGATAGATCTAACAATAAGACAGTGGTAAGATACAATCGAGACAGTTAATCGGCACTTTCGTAAGGCCGGAAGTGAAGTCTTCACTGTCCGGAAGTTCCCATATCGCAGTTACGATTATTCGCCATTTAGTGTTAATTAAATTAGCGCCAACGTATTTTGGCTTTTTGCAATTTAATCGCAAGGAATCAAGCAATTCAATTTAAAAAATGAAAAGGAAAAGCATTAATAGGCTACGCAACAACGTGTTCTGTGATTGGCTGCCGGAAGTGCAGTCTTCACTGTCCGGAAGTTCGCATATCGCAGTTACGATGAATCGCAAAGTAGTTTTAATTAGTTTTAAAACATAGTTTAACGGCAACATAGCGCCAACATAGTTTGCCAACGTGGAATAAATGAATACGCTCTCAAATGTGCCGTCCGAGGCAGAGTCTGTTCGCCACGTTCGGCACACGTGATAGCTCGCTGCTCTCTGATTGGTCGAATCGTTTTTTGTCGCAAAGTAGTTTTAATTAGTTTTAAAACATAGTTTAACGGCAACATAGCGCCAACATAGTTTGCCAACGTGAAATAAATGAATACGCTCTCAAATGTGCCGTCCGAGGCAGAGTCTGTTCGCCACGTTCGGCACACGTGATAGCTCGCTGCTCTCTGATTGGTCGAATCTTTTTTTGTCGCAAAGTAGTTTTAATTAGTTTTAAAACATAGTTTAACGCCAACATAGCGCCAACATAGTTTGCCAACGTGAAATAAATGAATACGCTCTCAAATGTGCCGTCCGAGGCAGAGTCTGTTCGCCACGTTCGGCACACGTGATAGCTCGCTGCTCTCTGATTGGTCGAATCGTTTTTTGGACATAGTTCGGTAACTACTTGTCCGATTAATATGAAACCTTGAAAAGGCACATCCTCGGGTCCCCAGCAATATACCTGGCAAGTTGCAAGTATATCGGACCCGTGGTTGTCGAGAAACAGCGGTCACAGACACACACACACACACACAGACGACACACACACATCACACAGAGATTAGTGGAATTATAGATAGACTAGGGCATGCCCGTACTATATATATATGCCCGTACTTCTATATATATATGCCCGTACATGCCCGTACTTCCTAGGGCATGCCCGTACTATATATATATCTAAAATTATATCCCCCCCCTCTATTTACATGAAATGGTTTGGTCCATTCGCAAAGCCAGTAACGACCACAGAACCCCCCCCCCTCTATTTACATGAAATGGTTTGGTCCATTCGCAAAGCCAGTAACGACCACAGAATCCCCCCCCCCTCTATTTACATGAAATGGTTTGGTCCATTCGCTAGCGCCAAAGTGAACGGCGAACGGCTAAATCGCCATAACTCGGTAACTACTTGTCCGATTAATATGAAACCTTGAAAAGGCACATCCTCGGGTCCCCAGCAATATACCTGGCAAGTTTCAAGTATATCGGACCGGTAGTTGTCGAGAAACAGCGGTCACAGACACACACACACACACACACACACACACAGACACACACACACACACACATACACACAGAGATTAGTGGAATTATAGATAGACTAGGGCATGCCCGTACTATATCTATATCTAAAATTATATCCCCCCCCTCTATTTACATGAAATGGTTTGGTCCAAAGCGAACGGCTTGCGAGTGGTGACAATCCCCCCCCTCTATTTACATGCAATGGTTTGGTCCAAAGCGAACGGCTTCCGGAGTTTGGTAAAGAAATCGCCATCGCGTGCACAAACGCGCAGGAAAGCGAATGAATCGCAAATTCGTTTTTATTAGTTGTAAAACATAGTTTAACGCCAACATAGTTTGCAAACGTGAAATAAATGAATACGCTCTCAAATGTGCCATCCGAGGCAGAGTGTGCCCGCCACGTTCGGCACACGCGATCGTTCGCTGCTCTCTGATTGGTTGAATCGTTTTTTGGACATAGCTCGGTAAGTAATTGTCCGATTAATATGAAACCTTGAAAAGGCACATCCTCGGGTCCCCAGCAATATACCTGGCAAGTTAAAAGTATATCGGACCCGTGGTTGTCGAGAAACAGCGGTCACAGACAAACAAACGTACAGACGTACAGACGTACAGACAGAGATTACTGGAATTATAGATAGATAACGATTGATTTATTTTAAAAATTAATAAATGACGATGATGAAGACTTAAAATCGACCAATCGGATCGTGTTTGAGCGCCTCGTCATTTTCGGACTCGGAAGGCTGACGTCACAAATGTATCACGTGGTAACCATGGACCAACAACATTAAAGCAATCATTTCGATGCAGACATTTCGTGGACATTGGACGTCTTTTTGTTAGCTGGCGAATTTTATCATCGACATTTTCTCGACTCCTCCTCCGCCGTACGTTTTTATTTCCCAAGATGCGGAGGTCGCAACGAAGGTATCTCCGGGTTTTCACAGCATTGAGTGAATTTTCTCTGTTCATGTCGAGTATCGTGTGCTAATCAATGTACGGAATCGCCTCAGGAAATCGACGTCAGCACCTCATTCGTGTAGTTTATCATTTATTTATGACTCGCTGAAGGCACTCGGCGTTGTCCGGGTTCTTTTTGAATAAATTTAATCTTCTGTCGGCTCCATCGGTCTGACGCGGGCCCAGTATGACTATGAGTATCAGTTGGTGCTTAACGATTCCTTGTTCTTTCTTCTGTCGGGCCCCGCGAAAGAGAATTTTGCAAGCGTGTGTTGCAATCAGTCAGATATTCCTATTAAGTGCATAAGTCGTACTTGAAGAGAATTTCGAAAGAAGAAGAAGATTTTTTGCGACATGGGCGGCTGGGCCCAGCCCGGCTGAGGCGGCCTCGACCGGCCTCGCCACCTGGCCTACAACCTTCCCGGGGCTTGCGGGGAGTAAGGTGTTCTTTGAACTCTAGTTTACTTATGATCACTTGCCGGTGGGAGGAAGGAGTGGTGCGTGATTGCGGAGGACGTACAATAGCATCGAATGACGTGTGTCAGCTGATGGATGAACAAACATCGAGAGCACATTCATTTGTCCACCTGCTCATCTCGACCAGAATCATGGGGGTTTAAAAAAAAAAAGATTTATGCACCTTTGCCTGATTTTATTTAACGTGATGTTTATTTAGTGCAGGGGCATTGTATAGTGTAGCAGCATAGCAAACCTGTTGTGCATTTTGTGTCCAAACACTCGTATGGGAAGAACCAAGTTAGAAAGTCCAACAGCACATTTGCCATGAAAATATCTGTCGAACAAACCAGGAGTGGCCATCGACCTACGGTGAGAGAGTGGTTGAAGAGTTGAACCCATCTCCACATCAACCAGGTTCACTATGCGTTTCTGGGGCCTATCAAGTAAAGATAAGTGGCAAGCTGGTGCTCCAGCCAAAATGTGACAACAGTACTCCATGAGGGGACGTGTAGTTGCCTTATACAGGTACAAAATGGCCTCAGGAGGTAAATACCTCTGCGCTCGATAAAGACAACCAACTCGCTTGGAAGCACTCTTAGCAATTCCAGAAATGTACTTGTCCCAACGGAGGTTAGAAGACATGTCCAGACCAAGGAGCGGAAGCTCTGATGATTCTGTTAAGGTTGAAGACCCTATGTGCACAGAAGGGAAAGACCTGTTTCTAGAACGAGATATGGACAACAGTTTAATTTTCTTTGCATTTAGGGTTACCAGCCAGTCGTGGCTCCACTTCAACACATTCTCCAAATCATTGTCCAGAGAAACTCCAACCTCATTACGAGTGGCATTGAGTGAATAAGCAGATGTACAGTAAAGTGAGGAATCATCGGCACACATGGCTAGCTGAGATAGAACATTATCAAGAAGATCATTGATATAAACAAGGAACAATGTGGGACCAAGGACAGAACCATGTGGAACACCAGAATTGATGGAGCAAGTAGGAAAAGATTGACCCTCAAGTACCAACTTCATCTTTCGATTTGTAAGGAAAGCTGAGATAATAGAATGCATCACTCCAGATACACCATATGACAAGCTTGTGGAGCAGACCCCTGTGCCAGACAAGATAAATCTTCTTTAGTATAATGCACATGGCTGTGAAAAGCCTCATTTGCAGGCAGGTTTAACGTACATCCAAAGGATGGCACACACATTCATGAATCACCCTGTATGTGAATTACCAGGATGGCTGTGTATTGCTGAGGGGGAGGGGGGGGGGGGAGAAGGGGGGGAAGGGGTACACGGTACAAAACAAATTGACACTACAATAAATTTCAGGAATGAAGTCAGGGATTGACGATTGAAAGATGTGGAGTTGGGGTGTATTAACGGAGGTAGAAAATATCAAGGTTTTGGATGGGGGAAGATAAGAGATGGTGGTGAACGGCTGTTTTAAAGACCTGGAGGGAGGAGTGGGAATGAAGAGAGTGAGGGAGTTTGTTCCAGAGGTGGGAAAAAAGAGGAATGAAAGAGTGAAGGTGAGTCGAGATATCAGGTATGAAGATACTTGGTAGGGGAGCGCAGTGTAGTGTTGTTGTTTGCTGTCTGAATGCAGAAAACGCAAAGAACCGATGCAGTCTGATTTTTACCTGCCTGACTGCATTTTTATTCTGACGTTTCTTATTTGTGACATTTATTTAACGATGGCTTTACAAAATCTTTACTTTCTGCAGGAATGCTGAACCTCTCGCAAATGTATCTGTTGATGAAGAGCTGCCAACTGGTGAGTTTTGAGAATCAAACTTCACAAAATAAATTATCTCATTTGCAAGTGCAAGAAGAGACACCTGAAAATGTTTTGTTGTTGTTTTCTTTCTTTTTAAATTTGCTGGTGGTGGCTGCTTGTTCTGCACGACAGTGACACAAACAACCTCCTCTCATCACAGTAACCTTTCCCGTGAATACAACAACAGGCATTATGAGTCCATTTTCCCTGCAAGAGCGGTGGTTAGCCTTGCGGTCCCAATGACAATCTTCTCCATTTTGCCCTATTTTCTGCATCTCCCCTTGTTGCATCTCCCCGAAAAACTTGCCCGGATTTCTTCTTCGACCATCTTTAGCCAAGTCTTTCTCGGTCTTCCCCGTCCTCTACTTCCTGCTACATTCATTTCCATCACTCTTCTCAACCATTCACTTTCATCCTTCCTCAACACATGACCAAACCATCTCAACCTGTTCCTCTTCACAGCATCCATCACAGGCTCTATTCCCATCATCTTTCGCAATTCATCATTTATCTTCCTCTCTCTCTCAAAGATACTCCACACATGCACCGAACCATTTGCATTTCCACCATTTCCAGCCTTCGTTGCTGCTCCACGTTCATTACCCATGTCTCGCTCCCATAAATCATAACACTTCTCACACATGCAGCATACACCTTTCCCTTCAGCTTCAATGACACTCCAATCCTCGTCAGCACGCCACTCAGTTCCCGAAACCTCTTCCATGCACATCTCTTCCAGCAACCGTTGCCGAGTCTGATCCACCCTCTCCATTCAGCATGTCTCCTAGGTAACAAAATGATTTCACACCTTCCAGCTTCATGCCGTCTCCAAGATCCAACTCAACATTTCCTCCATCTGCAGCTCCCTCTGTGCACACCTTACATTTGAATGTAGCTGCCACACTGGTTAATGACCCTCTCAAACCACTACATTTTTGATGAACCCACTCGGCGCACATTGCACATTGAATTGAGTTCACTCTGACACCCTTCCTGCACACAGCACACGGCCACTTCCCAGTTTTTCCCACCTCACCACATGCTTTACCACTTGCCATCACCTCCGTTTTTCCGATATTCACCTTCAGACCTTTAGTCTCCATACATTCCTTCCACTTGTTCAGCTTCTCCTTCAGTCCATCCATACTTTCTGCAATCAACACCAGATCATCTGCATACAACAACTCCCACGGTAAACCCTCCTTTACGTTCCGAGTCAGCACCTCCATCACAGCTACAAATAGTAGTGGACTTAGTACCGTCCCCTGATGCACTCCCACCTTCACCTCAAACTCACCACTGTTCCCATCCTTCGTCCTTACAGCTGTGCGCGCTCTTTTGTACATTGCCATCACTACTCTGATCAACCATTCCTCCACTCCTAACTTCCTCAATGCCCATGTCACTACTTCACGTGGAACCCTATCGAATGCTTTCTCCAGATCAACAAACCCAAGAAACAACTTCTTCCTCTTCTCCACATACTTCTCCTGCAACTGCCTCACAATAAACCAGAGGGTCACCTTTCCCCTTGTATCGAGGGTACTCAGTTCCCAATCCACTGGAATGCGGCCTTCTTTCACAACCAGATTACAGATCTATGTCATTCTCTTCACACCCCAACTTCCTGCTGCCTTCAACATATCTCCCACAACTCCCGTCGGCCCTTCCGCTTTTCTACTCTTCATTGCTTTTATCGCTTCCTCAAATTCCTTCTCGGTTAGCTTCTCTGCCGGTCCTAAAACTGGGTTACTCTCTATGTTGCAATCCCATTCATTCTCTGCATTCAACAGTCCTGTATTTCCATATATCTATCCCATCTTCCTTTAATTGTCCCCCGTCGCACCGCGGAGCGAAAGGGGGACTATGGTTTTCCCCTGCGTCTGTGCGTGCGTGCATCCATGCGTGCGCGAGTCAGCGAACGACCGAATTCTAATTTGGTGTGTGGGTGCAACCCACGTCAAAATCGAAGATGGCCGCCGCCATGTATGTCTGACGCTATGTATGTCTGAACCTTGAGCGGAATATCTTGAAAAATAAGCGAAGTACCAACTTCTAATCTGGTGTGTGGGTGTATCTCGGCATAAGGAAGAACGCTATTGAAAATTGGGTCGCCACCTCAAAACAAGATGGCCACCGCCATGTATGTCTGAACCTTGTGAGCGGAATATCTTGAAAAATAAGCGAAGTACCAACTTCTAATCCGGTGTGTGGGTGTATCCAGGCATAAGGAAGAAAGCTTTTGAAAATTGGGTCGCCACGACAAAATCCAAGATGGCCGCCACTATATATAATTCTGAACCTTGTGAGCAAAATATCTTGAAAAATAAACGAACTACTAACTTCTAATCTGGTGTGTGGGTGTATCGATGCATAAGGGAGAACGCTATTGAAAATTGGGTCGCCACGTCAAAATCCAAGATGGCCGTCTTGCGTCTTCCACTTTGTCAACTCGCATCACATCAACGACGGGGGACCGAGGCGTAACGCTTGTTCCATCTGGGTCCACAATGATTTGTCCCTCTTCATCCTTCAAGCAACTCACCCCCATCACATCACACCTCTCTTTCGCTATCTGCTTTGCAATCCTGAATACCGCTCTCTGACCCTCTTCCAAATCCAAGCGTTCTCTGAACATTTTCCGACATGTCTCCTGCACCTTTGCTACCTCTTTCTTTGCAGCCTTCTTGGCTGCCTTATAACTTTCATGCTATGCCTTTTCTGCCCCCATACCCTTCGCCTTCTGCCACTCCTTGAACTTCTGCCACTTCTCGTCAATCGTCTTTCCAACTTGATCATCCCACCACAATGCCTCGGTGGTCCTTTTGTCCATCCACATACCTCACCAACTGCTCCCAACAGACTATCTTTCATTGACATCCAACCACTTTCAAGCTCAACCACATCATCCTCTTCCATACTCAGCCTCTCTTTTAATGCCTCCCTCTCATTGTCACCTCTTTCAACCTCCACACCTTCATTCTCGGTTGGTACTTCACCCGCCGAGCTCTCCTCGCACCTTTCACCCTTATGTCGCAGACAAGCAAGTGGTGCTGTGAAACAGCCTCCTCCCCCGGGATCGCTTTTGTGTCCCGGAGGTGCCCCCTTTCTCACCTACGCACCTACTGGTAGTCAACGGTTGACATCGACCCACCTGACGTGGATGTAACAAGCTTATTATCCTCTTTCTGGAACTGAGTATTACAAATCAACAAATCAGCTCCATCAGCAAACTCCAAAATCCTTTCACCTTCTCCATTTCTCACACCATATCCGTAACCCCCGTGAACTCCCTCAAAACCGTTCATACTCCTTCCCACATGTCCATTTTGGTCTCCTCCTACCACAACAACTTCCTCATCTTTCATGTTTTCCATCAGCTTCTCTCTTGCTTTCATGTTTTCCATCTTTGTTCATTGATCTGTTTCTCTCACAATATCTGTTTTATGTTCATTTTTCCTCTTCTTTCCAGAATCTTCTTCTCGACGTCATGGTGAAGATGATAAGGTTGCTGTCATCCCCAACTTTCAGGGATCTTCTCTCCCTCATGGTGAAGATGATGAGAGTACTTTCAGTATTGAGGATGAAGAGTACGATGTGGGGCAGGTTGTGGTAAGCAAGACATTCAATTACCTATTTACAGTGACAGCTCGGTTTGCGTCGGGGATGTGTTCCTGAAAAGTGCGATCATCAAAACGACGTAAATCAAAACAAATTTTGTGCCTCCGCTGACGAAGTCTGTCCAAATGACCATCTGTACGTTCGTGCATCCCTCTGATAGGATGAACAGATGAAAGTTCAGAGGTCATGTCAGGTAAAAATGTGATAACGAGAACAGCTGATGTGATTTAAATCAAACTTGGTACAGGTATTATAATGATGTAACCGTGAACTGATTACATTTTGGGGTCAAGAGGGCAAAGATTCTGGTTCCTCGGGCGAGTGAAGCGTACTTCGAGCTCTCCACGACATCAAAGTTTAAGTATTTTCCCATTCTTGTCTTTGTCAAATTTCCACTGGTTATTTTACTGTGTACGTGTTATTGTGTGTTTCTAGTTAGTATTGGTTTGTAATTCGTACAAACTTTTGTGTAATTAATAGTTTTCTGGGTCGTACCTCGTGCACGGCCTGGTAACTTGAGGCTTCCCTCCCCCCGTCGGTGTTTTGTCAATTTAAATTATTTCCTTCGCTGTATTACTTGTTTCTTTTATTTTATTTTCTCCCCCTCACCTCACCTCCCTAGACAAAGAATTCTACATTAATTCTTTCTCTCCTCCCGGATACGTGCTTGTTCACTCTCCTCCTCGTCTCGACTTGTGCCCCGCTCCCTGTATCTCGTTTTTCTTCCGCCTCTGCTCCTTCTTTCTCAAATCCACGTTCTCGCTTGGAGACTTTTCCCAGATTGTTTTTCATGGTTTTCATGGTTCTGTTTGGATATTGTTGGAATATGTTAAAACCGCAGCCGTGATGCTGATGCCGCCCCCCCCCCCCCCCCAGAATTTACATGTTTTAAACGTTTCCCAGTGTGTACCCTGGTCAGAATAAGTACACCGTATCCCTGCGTGTCGTAAGAGACGACTAAGAGGGTTGGCGTCAGGAAGGGCATCCGGCCATAAAAACATTGCCTCAAAAAGAGAACCATGACAATTACAACTACATATGGGCAGGGTGCAGCCCGAAGTGGAGATCGGTTTCTGAGGTTTGGGACATGGAATGTAGGGACAATGACAGGGAGATCAGGAGAAGTGGTGGAAGTATTGGTCAGAAGAAGAGTGGACATATGTTGTGTGCAAGAGACGAGATGGAAGGGAAGTGATGTGAGAATGGTGAAGGGTAGGCAGGGACAGAAATACAAGTTTGTGTGGCAAGGGTGCCCGGAGGGCGTGAATGGTGTTGGTGTCCTGTTTTCTGAGGAGTTTGTAGACAGTGTGGTGAGTGTGACTAGAGTGAGTGATGATTGGAAAGCTCTTTGTGAACGTCATCTCGGGATATGCTCCGCAGGTTGGTCGAAGCGATGAAGAGAAGGACAAGTTCTGGTGTGCGATAGAGAAGCTGATGGAAAACGTGAAAGATGAGGAAGTTGTTGTGGTGGGAGGAGACCTGATTGGACATGTGGGAAGGACTATGGATGGTTTTGAGGGAGTTCATGGGGGTTACGGATATGGTGTGAGAAATGGAGAAGGTGAAAGGATTTTGGAGTTTGCTGATGGAGCTGATTTGTTGATTTGTAATACTCAGTTCCAGAAAGAGGATAATAAGCTTGTTACATACACGTCAGGTGGGTCGACGACAACCGTTGACTACCTGATGGTGCATAGGCGAGATAGGGGGCACCTCCAGGACACAAAGGTGATCCCGGGGGAGGAGGCTGTTTCACAGCACCACTTGGTTGTCTGCGACATAAGGGTGAAAGTTGCGAGGAGAGCTCGGCGGTGAAGTACCAACCGAGAATGAAGGTGTGGAGGTTGAAAGAGGTGACAGTAAGGGAGGCATTAAAAGAGAGGCTGAGTAGGGTAGAGGATGATGTGGTTGAGCTTGAAAGTGGGTGGATGTCAATGAAAGCTAGTCTGTTGGGAGCCGTTGGTAGTCAGGCAGATAGGTGTATCCATCATAAGAATTGTGGGTTTAGAGTTCAGACGTACATGCATGAAATTTGGCACAGTCATAGATAATAATCTAATGAATAATTCCAGATATGGACCCACCGCGAAAACGTCCTATGGTAGCCATGGCGGCCATTTTACAAAATGGCCGTTTTGACTGCGATTATTTTTTACCGGACGACACAAATGCTTCTTTATGTTCTAATGAAATGACTCTAGATACACATATATGCCATAATTGTATTCTCCAAATGACCAGAATTTGCATTTGTGTTGCCAGCAATGTCAATTAACCCACCAAGCACTGTAACGGTAACTTATATTACTAGATAGTTCCAGTTTGATCTTGTTTATACGTCACAATTTTCTCCACCACACTGGCACAAAGCGGTGTTCACAATCGGGCCATGCTGGCCCAGGCGTTCGAAGAGCATGCGGAGGTGGCGTAGGTGCTCTTCGCGGGACGCGCTGGCGACGAGGATATCGTCCAGGTAGACATAGACAAAATCCAAGTCGCGCAGGACGCTGTCCATCAGTCGCTGGAACGCCTGAGCCGCATTCTTCAGACCGAAGGGCATCCGCAGGAACTCGAAGAGTCCGAATGGCGTGATGACCGCCGTCTTCGGGACGTCCTCCGGCCTGACGGGGAACTGATGGTAGCCGCGTATGAGGTCCACCTTTGAGAAGAAGGACATGCCCGCCAAACGGGCGGAAAAGTCCTGAATGTGGGGGACGGGGTAGCGGTCGGGAGTGGTGGCGTCATTGAGACGGCGATAGTCCCCGCACGGTCGCCATCCCCCGCCGGGCTTCGGCACGATGTGCAGCGGCGACGCCCAAGCACTCTCCGAGCGCCGAACGATGCCGAGTCGCTCCAGGGTAGCGAACCCCGCTTTTGCCACCGCCAGATTCGTCTGCTCGAGGCGGTGTGCCCGGGCGTAGACCGGTGGCCCGACGGTGGGGATGTGATGGGCCACCCCGTGCTTGACGGCCCCCGCCGAGAAGGTGGGCCGCGTGAGGGCCGGGAAGCCGGCGAGGAGGCGGGTGAATGCGTCCGCTGCCGGAAGCGTACAGATCAACGTGGCCGGAACCGAACCGTTCGGCGAGCCGCTCGTTGAGCTGCTCGACGAGCTGGGCAGCGCACAAGCGAGCGAGCTGAACGTCTCGGCCTGGACAAGACGTCTGCGCTTTACGTCGACCAGGAGCCCATTAGCGCACAGGAAGTCCGCGCCAAGTAGTGCCATGGGCACGTCGGCGGTGACAAACGTCCATCGGAAAACCTGCCCTCCAAACCGCAGAGAGAGGCAGCGTTTTCCGTACGACGGATGGGCGTCCCGTTCGCGGCAAGCAGCGCGGGGCCCCCGCCCGCGGCGTGCTTGTCTGACATACCGGCGGGAACGACACTCACCTGCGCTCCCGTGTCGCACAGGTAACGGCGCCCAGATAAGGTGTCCGTTATGAACAGCAGGCTGCTCGAACAGCCCGCGCTCATCGCCACTATTGAGCGCCGGCCCGGGCGTTTCCCGACCTGTTGAAGGAGCATGGCGGATGACACTGCCGAGCCTCGTGGCCAAACTTGGCGTGGAACCAGCACCAGGTGGTGGAGCTGGAGGAGCGCGGCTGGCTCCGCCAGGCCGGTGGAGTTGGCGGGTTTCCCCGCGGTGGCGGTTTTCGCCGCGGCGGTGGGCGGGGCGTGGCGGCGGTCACGAGGTGCGTATCAGCATGCTGCGTATGCTGTGTAAGCTGATGCTGTGGATCAGCATCATCAGCAGCATCAGCCTCGAGGTCCGTGACAGCCGCAAAGTACCTGTCCGCCTCGGCTGCCAATGCTCGGGGTTCCGTTAGCACGGTCCCGGCCAACGCGAGGCGAACCTGCGCTGGAAGTTGGTGACGGAAAAGCGTCCGGAATAGAGAACCGGGGGCTTCGTCGCCCAACAGTGACAGCATATGGTCCATTCGGACCGACGGGCGCGTGTCGCCGAGCTCGGGGAGATCCAGGAGGCGGTCGGCCCGTGCATCGTCCGTGAGGCCGAACGTGGGTAGGAGTAGCTGCTTGAGTGCCTCGTACTTGTGGCCGTCCGGTGGGTGGCGGAGGACGGACACAACTCGAGCGGCCGTGCCGGGCCCGAGGGAGGAGACCACGTGGCAGTAGCGCGTGTCGTCGCCGGTGAGGCGCCGAAGCTGAAATTGGGCTTCGGCTTGGACGAACCAGACTTCGGCCTGGGCCTCCCAAAATTCGGGAAGTTTGATGAAGATGGCCATGGCAATGGCGTCGTGTGTGGAAGGATCGCTCCGGCAGATCCAACGTCAAGGGTCACCAGTAAAGCGCGGCGTTACGCGCGCTGCTTGCGAGCAAGGAGGAAGCGGACAAGCGGTAACTTATAAGCGTCTTTATTTCAGGAGCTCACTGTAACACTAGCGCGCTCCGGGCTGCGCGCCCCGTGTATATCCTCAGGCCACGCCTACCCCTCTGGCGTGGCCGCCGCCCACTTGGTGCGCGGAATGATGTCACCACGCCAGTGGGCTTTCGTGTCCGCCACAGGGGTGTACTTACTTTTTCCACATGCGAAATTTGCATTTATGTTTATTTAAATTATACAATGGACTACAAAATGTAAATGTTTCATGATATTTGTTATATTATATCACCTTTATCTATCAATATTGTTGAAATTAAGATCAAATAGCTGTATGTTGAAATATGTTGAAAAAGTCAAAACTTTACATGGGGTGTACTTACTTTTTCACGTGACTGTATATGATACAAGCATGAACCGATTGGATTGTGGTATCAACAAATTAAAGTTTGGAGGTCATGTCAGGTAAAATTGTGATAACTTGAGAATAGCTGACAGGATTTAAATCAAACTTGGTACAGGTATTACAATGACGTAAACATGATCTGTTTCAATTTTGGGGTGAAGAGGTCAGAAGTCCTGTTAAGGAAAAAATCTGTTGCTGTTCTAACTTGTGAACCGGCAATGGGATTTTGCCCAAACTTGGTATAAGTATATATTATGATGCAAAGATGAACTGATTATATTTTGACATCAAATGTGAGAATTGAGGTGATTTGGTGATTTTGGTGACGTCAGAGGTCATGTCATGTAAAATGTGATTCTTGAGATCATCTGAATGGATTTAAATCAAATTTGGTACCAGTACGTATAATGATGTTATCATGTGGGCGGAGGAATATCGGTCGATTTCATGACGTCGAAGAATGTCGTTCTTGTTCTCATTAGCATGAATAGGAAAAGCGTGGGATGTGTTCCTAACGTCGCAACTTCACATATCGCATTTCACTTCTTACTGGTGATATTCCTCTCTTTTTTATTCATGGCAGTTATATTCAAGTACACAAATGTACAGTAGTTCCGTGGACGATTTTGCGATCTCCCCATTTTGTACTTTGCGATGCATTTTGGTGTTTGTCAGTCTTGCAAGTTCTGTAAACGTTCGAGAATAAAAGTTATGTTTTATAAAGTGATGTGCGTGTGAGTTGAGGCGATGCAAGTCAGGTAGTGGTATAATAACGTGATGACATAATGGGTGGTATTACTCTATTTATTTATTATACCAATTATTTCCTCCTTTTTAGTTCCCATGAGATATCTTAGTCGTTGATGTGAGCTGCCTAGCCTGGGTTTGAATCCCAACCCAGCCATAAACTGTCATTCCGGTGTTTCATCGGCAGTGTGATTCATCAATGCGTGTGCCGTCCCTCGGATGGACGTTAAACTGGTCATCCGTCTGCCGGAATTAGTTGGTGGACATTAAAGATCTCACTGTGTCCTTCACAAAGAGGAGACAAACTATCGCTGGCAACCTGAACACATTTCAAATTCCTTCCCTAACTTTCGTACACTGAGCTGGAGTGGTGACCTGACAAGCATTGTGGCCAAATATCTGCCCTCAAGAGTATGGTTCATGAATATGAATATGATGATAATTATTATCAAGTTGATGTGAAATAATCATTTAAACATGGCTTTATTATTATCCTCGCCAGAGGAGAGGGTATTGCATTTGAGTCCGTTTGTTTGTTTGACTGTCTGGTCTGTTATTCTGTCTATCTGTTATTCTGTCTATCTGTTATTCTGTCTATCTGTTATTCTGTCTATCTGTTATTCTGTCTATCTGTTATTCTGTCTATCTGTTATTCTGTCTATCTGTTATTCTGTCTATCTGTTTTTCTGTCTATCTGTTATTCTGTCTATCTGTTATTCTGTCTATCTGTTATTCTGTCTATCTGTTATTCTGTCTATCTGTTATTCTGTCTATCTGTTATTCTGTCTATCTGTTATTCTGTCTATCTGTTATTCTGTCTATCTGTTATTCTGTCTATCTGTTATTCTGTCTATCTGTTGTTCTGTCTATCTGTTGTTCTGTCTATCTGTTGTTCTGTCTGTCTGTTGTTCTGTCTGTCTGTTGTTCTGTCTGTCTGTTGTTCTGTCTGTCTGTTGTTCTGTCTGTCTGTTGTTCTGTCTGTCTGTTGTTCTGTCTGTCTGTTGTTCTGTCTGTCTGTTGTTCTGTCTGTCTGTTCTGTCTGTCTGTTGTTCTGTCTGTCTGTTGTTCTGTCTGTCTGTTGTTCTGTCTGTCTGTTGTTCTGTCTGTCTGTTGTTATGTCTGTCTGTTGTTCTGTCTGTCTGTTGTTCTGTCTGTTATTCTGTCTGTCTGTTATTCTGTCTGTCTGTTATTCTGTCTGCCTGTTATTCTGTCTGTCTGTTATTCTGTCTGTCTGTTATTCTGTCTGTCTGTTATTCTGTCTGTCTGTTATTCTGTCTGTGTTATTCTTTTTTATTTGTTATTCTGTCTGTCTGTTATTCTGTCTGTCTGTTATTCTGTCTGTCTGTTATTCTGTCTGTCTGTTATTCTGTCTGTCTGTTATTCTGTCTGTCTGTTATTCTGTCTGTCTGTTATTCTGTCTGTCTGTTATTCTGTCTGTCTGTTATTCTGTCTGTCTGTTATTCTGTCTGTCTGTTATTCTGTCTGTCTGCTATTCTGTCTGTCTGTTATTCTGTCTGTCTGTTATTCTGTCTGTCTGTTATTCTGTCTGTCTGTTATTCTGTCTGTCTGTTATTCGGTCTGTCTGTTATTCTGTCTGCCTGTTATTCTGTCTGCCTGTTATTCTGTCTGCCTGTTATTCTGTCTGTCTGTTATTCTGTCTGTCTGTTATTCTGTCTGTCTGTTATTCTGTCTGTCTGTTATTCTGTCTGTCTGTTATTCTGTCTGTCTGTTATTCTGTCTGTCTGTTATTCTGTCTGTCTGTTATTCTGTCTGTCTGTTATTCTGTCTGTCTGTTATTCTGTCTGTCTGTTATTCTGTCTGTCTGTTATTCTGTCTGTCTGTTATTCTGTCTGTCTGTTATTCTGTCTGTCTGTTATTCTGTCTGTCTGTTATTCTGTCTGTCTGTTATTCTGTCTGTCTGTTATTCTGTCTGTCTGTTATTCTGTCTGTCTGTTATTCTGTCTGTCTGTTATTCTGTCTGTCTGTTATTCTGTCTGTCTGTTATTCTGTCTGTCTGTTATTCTGTCTGTCTGTTATTCTGTCTGTCTGTTATTCTGTCTGTCTGTTATTCTGTCTGTCTGTTATTCTGTCTGTCTGTTATTCTGTCTGTCTGTTATTCTGTCTGTCTGTTATTCTGTCTGTCTGTTATTCTGTCTGTCTGTTATTCTGTCTGTCTGTTATTCTGTCTGTCTGTTATTCTGTCTGTCTGTTATTCTGTCTGTCTGTTATTCTGTCTGTCTGTTATTCTGTCTGTCTGTTATTCTGTCTGTCTGTTATTCTGTCTGTCTGTTATTCTGTCTGTCTGTTATTCTGTCTGTCTGTTTTCTGTCTGTCTGCACAGAATATATATGATTTTCTCTGCATCCGTTGGTCCGATTGACAGGAAAGTTTTACCAGAGGTGCGCCTCCTGTAGAATTTGTAATGAGAATGATGACATCCTATGTCACGTGGTATGGGCGCCATCTTGGAAAAACCGAAAAACTTTGCACCTCTATATCTCCAAAAAGCGCTGCACAGAAAAGATTGAGACATGGCTCATTGTAAAGAACTCTCCATGGGTAATAACATATGTTAATGATGATGTCATAGGTGCCTGCAACATGACGTCACAATTCGACAAGTACAAAACGTCATCCGATCAAGATGAATTTTCTTGAGCGTTATCGAGGGATAAGTTGGTGGAGAAAAAACATAGAATGATGATCATCGGTCACGTGGTTCGGTCGCCATTTTTGTTTTAACACAGAAGCCTTAAAAACCATGAAAACACGTACTGGGGAGGGTCTGTAATCTTTGATTGCTCTTTCTTGTTTGTATTTTATTTCAGAAGCACTGTTTTGAAACTCTATTTTTGCCTTTGTTTTCAGTTCAGGAAGTGGGAGGTTATCTCCAAAATTGGAGAAGGAACTTCTGGATTCGTTTACAAAGTAAAGAATGTCAACTCTTCAGAAGAGGTACAAGCTTGTTATATACTTCCTGTGTCTTCATTTCACTTTCTGGGAGATCGAACAGCTCGTGGGAGAGCGAGATAGAACACAGAACAGAACACGGTGGAAAATACAGACAGCAGGGTAGAGGGACACGATGGAGTGACACATGGAAGAACGATGAGAGAAAAGGATCGGAAAATTCTGCATCTGAATGTATCTTTATTTCTGATGAGATGAACGATGCATTTTCTTTTGACTTGAATGCCCCACATCACCTGTTAAAGATTACATCATAGATGTGATTATAATATGTAATCTGTGACAGGTGATGGATGTGTGTCATAAATCTCACCAAAAATAATTCGTGAAAACCACTTGATACAATGTCGATGAGGCTTCTTCATTCCGACCATTGCTTTTTCTTTTCTTTTTTTCCCCCAATTAACACTTTGATGCCCCTCACTGCCCTATATTCCCTTTGCTCCCTCATTCCTTGTACCTCAATGTTTTGTCCTTCTACCAATTCCGACCACATGACTAGATTCGCTTGTGGTGTTGATGTAATTGTTTACCGATTCCCCCTTTTTATCCCCCGTCTTTGTGAACTTGTTCCTTTGTCATTTGTCTCTGGCGTTGACTTCAGAATCAACAGATGTAATAATTGTTTATCACGACACAACAATATCATATGTTTTACTCATTTTTCCCACATTGCAACTGAGATGTTTAAATACGATCTCTTGTCGCCTCTTTCAGGTTGCTTTGAAGAAGGCAAAATCCTTTTATGCTTCATACGAAGTAAGTTTGTGTTCACATGGATATCGTGGTGTTTTTAACTGTTGAAATAACAACACAGTTTAACTTACCCCTGAACTGTCCTGGTAGAACCTTTATCTGTGACACATCTTTGTCTCTTGACCCCTGAGGCTGTGCGTCTCTGTGTTTGAGTTACAATCTTGTGGTTATTGTGATGGTGTGACTTAACCTTAATCCACCTTCTCTTTCTTTTTTTATTTACTTGTTTTTTTTTTCTTTTGCAGGTCTGCTGTGAAATTTCTATCTTGAAGGAGCTAAACCACCCAAACATAAGTAAGTATGGATATCACTGAAACTTAATGATGTTTGAGTGTAATAGAATACAATAATAGAATAATATGAATGCTCAGAATCAAATATACCTCTTTATATCAACTTCATTGACTTCAAGAAGGAATTTGATGGTGTTCATGGAGCAAGCCTGTGGAAGATACTAAGATCTTCTATGAACACTTTGAATGTAGTGTCATCATGAACAACTCCTCATGAGAGTGGTTCCCGGTAGAATCTGGACTTCGCCAAGGTTGTATTACATCACCTATCCTCTTTCTGATTATTTTCGACTGGATCATGAGGAACACCATATCAGATAGACCTGGAGGCATCCATTTGACCCTTTCCACCCAACTTGAAGATCTGGACTTTGCTGACTATTTAGCTGTTTTGTCATCAAAGAACACGCATTTGCAAGGAAAAACTGACAGGCTAGCAAGCTTTGATATTAGGATTGTATGCTGTAAACTAAATAATTTCCTAATCTGCAGTGAAATCTGAAAATTTTTACCATATCTTCGATTTTATAACTAAGTGTACATATGCATTTATTTTACGGAGGCCATGGTTCTCATTTTGGGGTTATTTTTTAATTCAGGTTTTTATTTTTAATTCAGGTTTTTAATTTAAGTTAATAATTGTTTTTAACTTAATTCTGACTTCCATGGGAATTGCTCGGAGACGCGTTTTTTGAATGAAACGTTTTTAACAAAGAACACTTTTTTAGTAGTTGGGACTGCTGTTACTGTTAGTCAATTCTGATGTTCGAATTTTGAAGATTGGTTCGGATTACGAGTTTGTGGAGTTTATCGCATTGTGGTTTTTATGGTTTTTAACTGTGTGCGGAAATTAAATAAAGGGGTGGAGTGAGGTGGGAAGGGGGAGGTGGGGTGGGGGGAGGGGAGGTGGTGGGGGAAGGACCAGTTGCATCTGAAAATGCAAAGCCTGCCCTCGTCCGTTTGTATTCAGTCTTCTTCTTCCCTCTCTTCTCCTTCTCCTTCCTCTTCTTCTTCATTTGTTTTAACCAATATTTGTGTGTGTGTGTGTGTGTGTGTGTGTGTGTGTGTGTGTGTGTGTGTGTGTGTGTGTGTGTGTGTGTGTGTGTGTGTGTGTGTGTGTGTGTGTGCGTGCGTGCGCACGTTTTGAAGCCACTGACTGGAATGGGTCACCAATAGATTTCAGACTGGTATGGAGAAATTTATTCAGAGTATTAAGCTAACTTATTTATTAAATTAATATTTATTTATTCAGAGTATTAACTATCATTAAGCTATTAGATTGGCAAGGTTATCATACCAAGATCGGCAGGGTTATCATACCAAAATATAAACTAGACACATGTAGAAAGACAAAAATACCAAAATTGTTTGCTGACCTTGGGTGGTACAAATTTGTTAAAATATCAGTATTGGCCCCTCGACTAAGGATCAATCGATTCTATTTTGGTTAAGATCTGAATATGAATTCGGATACGAGAATTATTAAATTTTTTAAGTGATTCTTCACCTTTGGGAGATAGGCCCAAAAACGATATTAGCAGGATATCTCAAAAAGTTATGGACGGATTTGCCCGAAACTTGGTGGAGAGGTTGTGTGTCTGACGAGGATCAATCGATTCTATTTTGGTTGAGATCTGAATATGAATTCGGATACGAGAATTATTAAATTTTTTAAGTGATCCTTCACCATTTGGAGATTAGGCCCAAAAACGATAGATATCAGGATATCTCAAAAAGTTATGGACGGATTTGGAGGAAACTTGGTGGAGAGGTTGGGTGTGTGACAATGACGAATCGATTCAATGTTTTTGAAGATCTGAATACGGATTCGGAAACGATAATTATTTCATGTTTAAGTGATTCTTCACCATTTGGAGATAGGCCCAAAAACGATATATAACATGATATTTAAAAAAGTTGTGGAGGAGTTATGACAACTAGGTGGATGAGTTGGTTCGGTGACAATAACAAGCGGATTAGATTTTGGTTCAGGTCAGAATCCAGATCCGACCTGTCAGTGGGATACAAAACACAAACTGTTCAGCCTGGCAGAGGTTTGCGCTCCACCGAGTGCCGTTCTCGCTTAATCGATGTCGTACTTATGAGTGGTGCGGTTCTGCCCAAATGTTTACAGACAAGATCATGAATTGTGATTGTAAAAGGACGATGTTAAGGCTCACCTGTTGACTACTTGTCATCACACAAAATGTGCATGTTTATCATGTTGTTTAAAGGTGTTTGACTTTGGGTAAGATTCTTATGCCATATTAACTTGTGCTCCACTATGTTGTTTCCCTTCAGTCAAGTTGATCGACATCCTGATAAAAGATTTGTGCCGTCACCGAGTGGGCCTCGTTTTGGAGTATGTGGAAGCAGGTGAGGTTTCTGACATAATTTTGCTGAAAATTTACTGTTTGTGTCTGTCAAGTCCAATTTTACTTGAGTAGTTAAATAAGTTAGTAATTAGTAAACATGCATTATGGTGTCCTGATTGTTGGACCAACTCTTTCAGTTCTGACAAATCTCAGTTTCACCCTGTTACTCTGGCACGATTGCTAAAAAACAACCAACTGATCTATTTTCCTGGTCAGACACAGGAAGTGGTTCGGTTTCTTGACTTTATACGCTTCACCATCAGCATGACGTGGATCACATATCAATGCTGTCTTCCAAACGGCTGCACATTCCATCATTCCAAATAATTCCTTAAACTCATAGCCTATACGGTGTCTGTGTTGGTCAATGGAGACCTCTTGAGAGTTTTATAATCCACAGGATTCAGGAGACCTGTTTGTGGTTGTGCTTCCTCTCACATAGGTGATGAGATGGCAGCATCACATGCCGATTTGGTTTCTGTTAAATAAGAAGCTCTCAAAATTATAATCGTGCCACGTGATGAGGCTGGAACACATTGCCAGATCCACACATGGGAGACGGGGCGGCTCATCTCATTTATGCGGCCTGTCAAAAGACCCCGAGTGTCTTGGAAGAGACTGATAAGTCTCCCGCTCCTTCACTGCACAAGTTCCTCCAGTAATCCCCTCCTGGTTAAATTCAAAGCGCACACTTTCCACACTCCTCCACTTTTTTGTTCCTCTTTTTTCACACTTCTGCAACTGTCCTCCAGAAATTATTCAATCACATTCTCCCCTCGAATGCACGTGGTGCACCACCATCTCATGTCATCCTCCATCTTTTCCTCAATTTTTATTTTACCCATGAACCCTCTTTTCATTCTACACTTGACTTCCAGTATCCTGTGTTTTCTCTCTCTGTCTCTCTGTCTCTCTGTCTCTCTGTCGCTCTGTCTCTGTCTCGCTGTCTTTTTGTCTGTCTCTCTCTCCCTCTCCTGTTCATTCTTTCTCTTACTTGTGTCCAGCTGTGCCCCTCTATCACTTTACTCTTCCATGACCTTTGATTTTGCAAGGAAATTTTTTATCTTTATCATTTTCTGTTTATTTTAACAATGAAACATTCAAAAACAAAACAACTTTTCCTCTCCTCGTTTCTCAAAATGAAAAATGTCATTGCCTTGCTCTTGTATGTTTGTCTGTGTGCAGGTTCCCTCGCTTCCCAAATTCATTTTCTGAGGAGTCTTCCAGACAGAGACTTGTGGCTTCCCATGAAGCAGGTGAGCTGAAGTTGGTTTCAGCCTCGGTGTGATGTTTATGACGTGGTTTGAAATATAACAGAAAGAATTGCTTTCAAAATTGTAAAATCTTAACAACCACAATCTGTCTTCATGTTGGAATATTTCATCTCCTCCTCCCCCCAGATGGCTGATGCTTTTGAGTACTTGCACTCCCGGAACATTGTGCACAGGGATATAAAGGTAACCAACTACACCAGTGCAGGCCGTGATACGTTCTGCGTAATACTGCAATGAAAACCATGTTTTGGTGGAGCGAAGGAATAGGAATGAGAGTGAAGTGGAGGGGGCAGGAAAGAACAAAATTCATATTGTTGGGGAATGAGGTACAATGGAGGGAAAGAGGGGAGCTCCTGTCACATATAGACCTTTTTCTGTTCATTACATAATGAATTGAACTTGAAATATAATTGGAAATATATAAATAGAAAGAGAGGTATCAAAATTAAACCCATTCCAGCTCGGTTGTTGTCTGAAAAAGACAGCCCCTCAGCCCCTCACCCCCCCCCCCCCCCCCGCTGTTGGAATTTGCGTTCAATTTTGATATCTCTATTAACGGCGACATTGTGAAGATGATGTTTCACATTTCCTCTTCGAAGGTTGCCCATTTATCCCAATTTAAGGCAACTCTCCTCATACTCTCAAAATTTACCTTCTTCACTTCTGATAACCTCATCCTACAATCTCAATCTTGTCTTCACAGAATCCACTTATACACACTATGTTATGGTGACTTGTCCATAAAGTCTGTTCTTCCTCAACCTTCTCCACCATATTCAGATTACCTCATAAGAGGTCTAACACTCCGCTCCTCATGAGGTTATCAATCAACAAACTGCATTAAAAAGCAATCCTGGGCAAGATCACGAAATTCCTCCTCTGCCCTTTTTATTAACTCAACTGGACAATCGTCCAGTTGTTCATCACATACTGAACCCTCCGGCGTCTGTCGTCATCGTCGTCGTCTGTCATCTGGCGTCCGTTAACCTTTCGACGTTAACAATCCAGCATCCACAAATATCAACCGAATCTGATCAAACTTGACATGCAACATCCTTACCCCAAGGACCAGATTGGTATTACATTTCAGCCCGATCCGTTGAAAAATGGCTGACGTAGGCGACCATTTTGTTTTTGGTCATGAAAACGATGTTAACACTCTAGCGTCCACAAATATTAACAGATTTTGATCAAACTTAGAATGTTTAACCCTTACCACACAAGGTAGGTTGCTATTGCATTCCAACCCCATCCATCGCAAAATGGCCGCCATAGGCCGCCATATTGTTTTCAGCTCCGAAACGACATTGAGACTTTAACGTCCACAAATATTTATGGATTTTGATCCAGCTTGGCATGTGAGACCTGACCTACTTTAAAGTTGTCCAGTCAGTACAGTTGAGTTCTGCTTCCCTGGAAGCTCTAGTCTTACCTTTCCATCACACCAAGAGCCTGATTATATGTGCCTATATACTCTTCCATCCCAAGTCTCTGTCCACACAGAACACTCTTCATTATCTCCCTGCTTCAGGTCGCCCTTTTCTCTTGATATAATATTGTCCTTTACCAAGATTGCGACACTTCCTCAGATTTTATCTTTCCTTTTACACCTCTACATATTGTGGCCTTCAATTCCTGTCATTTAGCTAAACGCAATCCCACTCCTCCCTCCAGGTCTTTAAAACAGCTGTTCACCACCATCTCTTATCTTCCCCCATCCAAAACCTTGATCTTTTCTACCCCCACTAATTCACCCCAGATCCACCTTGTTTGTAATTCCAACTTCTTTCCTGGTAGTCCTGGCAGTGTCCATATGTTTTATGCCTCTCCCACCTCCTTTCCCATGCCTCCCCCCCAAAGCCCTCTCCCTCCCACAGATCTCTCGATGTCTCCATGTCTCTCGGTTCCTGCTCTCAAATGTTGTGTTTGTGTCCTTCCCCCTCTCTCCCCATCTTGTCTACCGCTCCCGATGTTATTTGTTTTATGTGTCGGTTTGTCGGTTTGTCTTTCTGTGTGATAAATGTTCGCTCTTTCACGAGCCTCGATCTTGTATACAAAAAAAAACAACAAAAAAAAACCAAGTCTCACTTCCTGCGACTCTCTCGTTTGTACTCCTCGCTATCTACTCTCGCTTCCACTTCCTCCATATTATGTAAACTCCTGATTGACATTGGTAGAGGATGTTTTTAAAAAAAGTTTTCTCTTTCTCGAATTTTTTGTCCTGCTGGCCCATCGCATTTAAATTTGCATCTTTCCTTCACAACATAATTTATCATCAAGGGTTTTATGGTTTTTAACATATTGATTTATGTTTATTCTCCAGACAGAAAACGTGCTTTACAGCAACAAGGGGATTGTGAAGGTGATCGACTTTGGCGTTGCCACACTTTTCATACATCGGCAAAAATTGTATGATGTCTGTGGCACACCTAGCTGTAGGGCACCAGAGATGACAGAGCATGGCTACGAAGGTCCCCCGGTCGATGTGTGGGCACTTGGCATCCTCTTCATGACATTATTTGGTGGACTTCAATTTGATGGACGTAATATTATTGAAGTGAGTATTATTTATAATGGTGTCATGATAATTAATATGGTGTGAAGTAGATGCTGATGCTAAGGGTGTGTTGCGTGAAGGGAGTCTTGAGTATTTCACATGCAGTGCCTTGAGAAGATATTCATACCACTTGACTTTTTTCACATTTTGGTGTGTTGCAGCCTGAATTTAAAATGGATTAAATTCACATGTTTCGTCACTGATCCACACATAATACCCCATAATGTCAACGTGGATTTAAAAAATAAATATTTTTTTACAAAATATTTTAAATTGAAAAGCTGAAATTTCAACAAGACGACGTCATGTGGAGCACGATGCTTTCAAAATCCACCCCCAACCCAAGAAAAAAAATTCCATCGATATAGCAAATTGTCCATTTCATCAAGATTAAAATTGACAATCTTGATCAAAGCTTGGGTCAACAGGAAGAAAAGTGATGATTTTGTAAGGTTGACCTTGAGTTGACCTTTGACCTTTTGACCTCAAAAATATTTAGTGACTCACTGTGCAAATGCTGTTCAATTTTCAAGTCAATCGGATGAAAATTGGTGATTTGCGAAATTTGGCCTATGTTGACCTTTTGGCCTATGTTGACCTCAAATATACTTGGTGGTTGAAATCGGTGACCAGATATGCAAGTCCTCTTCAAATTTCAAGTCAATCGGATGAAAATTGAGGATTTTAGAAATTTGGCAAACTTGGTGACCTTTGGCCTATGTTGACCTTTTGACCTTTTGACCCCAACAATAGGCTTCTCAATTGAGACGACCGATACAACTTGGTGAAGTTTCGTGACGATTGGTTTCGAATTGTGACCTGTAGGCCTGTGACAAACAAACAAACAGACAGACAGACAGACAGACAGAACCACAAACGCAACCGACAAAGATTTTTCAAGTAATAAGTATTCAACCCCTTTGCTATGATACTCCACATTGAGCTCATGTGCATACAATTTCCTTTGATTGTCCTTGAGATGTCTCCACAACTTGATTGCTGTACACCCATGACTAATTCAATTGATTGGACATAATTTAAAAAGAAACACACCTTTCTATATAAGGTCCCACAGCTGACAGTGCATGCCATAGCAGAAACGCGACTATGAAGTCCAAGAAACTGTCTGTAGATTTCTGAGATATAATTATTGAGGAGGCATAGATCTGGGGAAGGATATAAAACTATTTCTATATTAGAGTGTTGAGAGTTCCCAAGAGTACAGTGAGCTCCATCATGAGGAAATGGAAAGAATATGAAACGACCCAGACTCTTCCGGGGTAGTCCCTTGTTGTCCGACCAAACTGAGCAACCCAGCAGGAATGACCTTTGTCAGAGAGGTGAGCAAGAACTTCCAGGGAAGCAGAACTCAATTGAACTGACTGGACAACTTTAAATTAGGTCAGTTGTCTGCACTAGATTTGACTTAAATGAAAAGCCAACAACCTTGTGTAATAATTTTAAGGTCCTTGTATCCTTATACTTGTCCTTGTTTTACAATTGATACAATGTTACACTTTGCAGCAATGTTGCAGAAATATAGTTGTGTAGATAAAAGGAAACGGGTGTAATTCGCTTTCAAAGTCACCCACCCCCACATCTTGTCCCAGTGAACATGCCCACAAAACGTCGCAAGTGTATATTTAAGTGACGTCAGAAGAAATTGCGGGGAATCCTTGTCATGAAAGTTAGAGGGAAAATGTATATGGACATTTCATATACATGCTAATCATTGAGAAAAATGTTACCTGACTGCCAGAAACTACGGCTGCAAACGTGACGATGCATCTTTAAGCTTTGCAACAATATCGCAGAAATAGAATTGAGTCGGAGTAAATGTTTCATGATATTTTATGTCAAATGAATACAAAATATATAACAACAATTTATAATTTATATTCAAAATGAAGGTGTGCAAGGAACATTGAAAAAGTGTTGAAATGTCATGACAATTACATGCATTGTAAGAATTTCCACCATTCCGGTGACATTGATATCCCTCTGATCTACGAATGCAGTTGAAGCAGTGATCCCACTGTTCAGCTGATTCCATGATGCAGTAGCGATATCACAAGATCCCACAATATCGTTCTGATCTCCAAATGGTGCAGCACGAGAGCCAGCGCTTTCACTGTGCTCTTGCTGATTTGTCAATCCAGAGCCAATATCATGCACTCTCAACCCACTCATTCTGCACGCAGCAGCAGCACGTCTCTGACTAGCACTCTTCTTCTTCAGCTTCGGCATCCTGAAATTAAATAGATTTTTGTCAATTTCTATATATACATTCACTTCCGTAAATGTTGTGTTCACTTCTTTCTCAGTTTCAGCATCCTAAATGCTTGTGCTTTTCTTAAGAGCAGAAAAAAATATGCCGGCCTATGGCGGCCATTTTGTGACAGATCGGGTTGACATGCGATAGCAACCTAACTTGTGTGGCAAGAGTCTCACACACCAAGTTTGATCAAAATCCATAAATATATGTGGACGTTAAAGTCTTAACGTCGTTTCGGAGCTGAAAACAATATAGCGGCCTCTGGCGGCCATTATGTCATGGATCGGGTTGGAATGCAATAGCAACCTACCTTGTGTGGTAAGGGTTAAATATTCTAAGTTTGATCAAAATCTGTTAATATTTGTGGACGCCAGAGTGTTAACGTCGTTTTCATGACCAAAAACAAAATGGTCGCCTAAGTCCGCCATTTTTCAACGGATCGGGCTGAAATGTAATACCAATCTGGTCCTTGGGGTAAGGATGCTGCGTGTCAAGTTTGATCAGATTCGGTTGATATTTTTGGATGCTGGAGTGTTAACGTCGAAAAGTTGACAGACGACGGACGCCGCCGGGTGGACAATAGTCACTGCAGCACGTCACAAATCTAGGCTTTATGGCAGAGTGGCCAGACGGAAGCCTCTCCTCAGTGAAAGACACATGAAAGCCCGCTTGGAGTTTGCAAAAAAGCACCTAAAGGATTCTCAGACTGTGAGAAACAAGATTCTGTGGTCTGATGAAACCAAGATTTCCAAGAAACCAAGATTCCGTCTGACCACTCTGCCATATAGCCCAGATCGGTGGAGTGTTGCAGTGATGGTTGTCCTGGAAGGTTCTCCCACCTCCACACAGGATCTCTGGAGCTCAGCCAGAGTGACCATCGGGTTCTTGATCACCTCTCTTACCAAGGCCCTTCTCCCCCGATTGCTCAGTTTGGCCGGGCGGCCAGCTCTCGGAAGAGTACTGGTTGTTCCAAACTTCTTCCATTTTCAATTTCAAGTGGTACATTTTGGTTCCCGGCAATGACGTTATGCAGCCCCTGGAAATGGCATAGGAATGGAGCTGTGTACAATATACCCATAAATAAATATAAAATATATACACACTTTATAATTCTTCAAAATATTATTATACCAATCTGACATTGGTGAGGTATGTGGATGGACAAAAGGACCACTGAGGCACTCAGAAACATGGTGGTGGGATGATGAAGTTGGAAAGAGGATTGACGAGAAGAGGAAGAAGTTCAAGGAGTGGCAGAAGGCGCGAAAGGTACGGGGGCAGATAAGGCAGAACATGAAAGTTATAAGGCAGCCAAGAAGGCTGCAAAGAAAGAGGTAGCAAAGGCACAGGAGGCATGTAGGAAAATGTTCGGAGAACGCTTGGATTCGGAAGAGGGACAGAGCAGCATTCAGGATTACAAAGCAGATAGCGAAAGAGAGGTGTGATGTGATGGGGGTGAGTTGCTTGCAGGATGAAGTGGGACAAATCGTTGTGGACCCAGATGGAATTAAAGGAAGATGGAAGAGATGCATGGAAATGCTGTTGAATGCAGAAAATGAATCGGATGGCAACATCGAGAGTAATGCAGTTTTAGGACCGGCACAGAAAATAACTGAGAAGGAAGTTGAGAAAGCTATAAAAGCAATGAAGAGTAGCAAAGCAGGAGGGCCGACGGGAGTTGTGCGAGATATCTTGAAGGCAGCGGGAAGTTGGGGTGTGAAGAGAATGACAGAGATCTGTAATCTGGTGGTGAAAACCACCTTTTAGAGGCCATTTTACCCCCGCAAGCATGGGTTAGCCTTTTTCGGGGACCATGGTTGTTGTTGTTTTTTGGTCCCCTTTTTGAAGCAATGTTATACGGCCGGATGCCCTTCCTGCCGCCAACCCTTTTTGTCGCCTTTTTACGACAAACAGGGAATTACCAGTGAACTGGTACTCAATTTGCCGACCTCGGAAGGATGACAGGCTGATTCAACCCCCCTGGCGTTAATTCAGCGATCGACCGGGATTCGAACCCAGGATCCTAGGATCCTAAGCTGGCACCCTAGCCGCTAGCCCAACACCAGGCTATTGAAGGCTGCATTCCAGTGGATTGGGAACTGAGTACCCTCGTCCCTCTATACAAGGGGAAAGGTGACCCTCTGGACTGTGGCTCGAATCGAGCTATAAAGTTGTTGGAGCATGGAATAAAGGTATTGGAAAGGGTGTTGGAGAGGAGGATAAGGAAGAAAGTGAAGATCGACGAAATGCAGTTTGGATTTATGCCAGGAAGAGGAACGACAGATGCGCTTTTCATTGTGAGGCAGTTGCAGGAGAAGTACATGGAGAAGAGGAAGAAGTTGTTTTTTGGGTTTGTTGATCTGGAGAAAGCATTCGATAGGGTTCCACGCAAAGTATTGACATGGGCATTGAGGAAGTTAGGAGTGGAGGAATGGTTGATCAGAGTAGTGATGGCAATGTACAAAAGAGCGCGCACAGCTGTAAGGACGAAGGACGGGAACAGTGGTGAGTTTGAGGTGAAGGTGGGAGTGCATCAGGGGTCGGTACTAAGTCCACTACTATTTGTAGCTGTGATGGAGGTGCTGGCTTGGAATGTAAAGGAGGGTTTACCGTGGGAGCTGTGTGGAGATGCTCTGGTGTTAATTGCGGAAAGTAGGGATGGACTGAAGGAGAAGATGAACAAGTGGAAGGAATGTATGGAGACAAAAGGTCTGAAGGTAAATATCGTAGAGACGAAGGTGATGGCAAGTGGTAAAGCATGTGGTGAGGTGCAAAGAACTGAGAAGTGGCCGTGTGCTGTGCAGGAAGGGTGTCGGAGTGAACTCCATTCAATGTAAAATGTGCGCTGAGTGGGTTCATCAAAAATGTAGTGGTCCGAGGCGGTCATTAACCAGTGTGGCAGCCACATTCAAGTGTAAGGTGTGCACAGATGGAGCTGCAGACGTAGGAAATGTTGAGTTGGATCTTGGAGACGGCGTGAAGCTGGAAGGTGTGAAAACATTTTGTTACCTTGGAGACATGCTGAATGGAGAAGGTGGATCGGACTCGGCAACGGTTGCTCGAGTGACGTGCATGTTAGAAGTTTTGGGAACTGAGTGGCGTGCTGATGAGGAGGGGAGTGTCGTTGAAGCTGAATGGAAACGTTTGTGCTGCATGTGTGATAAGTGTTATGGTTTATGGGAGCGAGACATGGGTAATGAATGTAGAGCAGCAAGGGAGGCTGGAAAGGGTGGAAATGCGTTTTGGTTCGGTGGATGTGCGGAGTATCGTTGAGAGAGAGGCAGACAAATGATGAATTGCGAAAGATGATGGGAATAGAGCCTGTGATGGATGCTGTGGAGAGAAAAAGGTTGAGATGGTTTGGTCATGTGTTGAGGAAGGATGAAAGTGACTGGTTGAGAAGAGTGATGGAAATGAATGTCGAAGGACGTGGAGGGCGGGGAAGACCGAGAAAGACTTGGCTGAAGATGGTCGAAGAAGAAATGCGGGCGAGGGAGTTAACAAGGGGAGATGCAGAAAATAGGGCAAAATGGAGAAGATTGTCATGGGGCCCGCAAGGCTAACCCCAGCTCTAGCAGGGGGAAAGGCCTCAGAATGCCTGGGTGTTGTTGTTGTTGTTGTTGTTGTTGTTGTTCAGATATCCAATTATTGAGTTGAGAGGGTTTCTTTTTCAGCTAAGAAAAATCTTTTGTGTTGTACACCATAACTTATTTCATGAATGAAAATGTATTTTATGACTTTTGAATCAAACCTTGGTCATTGCATCAATGAGGGCTTGTTGGGAATATGCTTATTATGCAAATGTAAGTATTAGATTGCGACGATTGTTGAGGATTCGGACACAAATACACTTGTTTTGCTTCTTTGCAGATGCCACTTGACAAGACTGACTTCAATGTGGGAAACAGTCCACCAAGCCTTGCAAGCGAAACATTGGTTTCCCTTTTGACTGCCATGCTTCGGGAGCGTCCATTGCAGAGGCTCACTATGACGGTGAGGGATTAATACAGTTTTCAACTGCAGCATTTTATTTGCATGGACAAGAATGTTCACACATGCTTGGGTTACTGACCTCTTCCTATTGTGATTAAAAATGCAATTGCTCATCAGTGGATGTGTTTCCTGACCGTATTTTTATTCGATTCCAACACATCCATTATTTTGCAGGAGATTGTGAACCACACCTGGTTCAAGGAAAATCACCAGGTGGAATTTTTAAGGTAACCGACACTTCTTTTGTTCTCTTTTTACATTTTCCAATCTTATTGTTTCTCTGCAAAATGGAGCCTCATGGAAGAGCATGTTGATAGAGTACGTGAACTTATAATAGGGCATCAGGGCGAGCCTTCAACAAAATAAACATGAACTTCCAGTTCCAGGTCCGAGTGCGTTTGACTTGAATCGTGCCATGTGTCGTTCCAGTTTGTCAAAGCTGAGTGTTCGGACCAGATCGGTTGTCTCTCTATGTTTGTAGCTCTGCCACCATCAGGGGGAATAGGTTATGTTGTTGTCACCTCTGTCTGTCTATTTGTTTATTTGTCTGTGAAGAAGATATCTTAGAGTTGTGGATGGATTCGGAGATATTTGATGGAGCGGTTGTGTGTGTGACAAGGATGAAATGATGAAATTTTGGTGAAGATTTGGATCTGAGATTTTAATAAGTGATTTCTCACCATTGAGTGATAAGCTCGGGCTTAAACCGATATATAGCAGAATTGATTCAAATTTGATGAATATCTGAATCCCAATGCAAGAATTTTAAAAAAGTTTATGATGTTCTTTACCATTGAGTGAGAGGGCCATAAACGATACATAGCATGATATTGTGGACGAGTTATATCAAAACTAGGTGCATGATTTGCATAGGTGACGAGAACAAGCCAATTTGATTTTGGTTTACAACCGGAATCGGATCTGACGGATCTGACCTATTGGTGGGATACAAAACATAAACTGCTCAACCTTTCAGAAATATTGGCTCTGCCGAATGCCCATTCTAGTATATTTATCTATTCTCCACCAGTCTGTTTGTCTGTCCGTTCAGGAAGTCACAAAATCAAGTCACCACCGTTTTAAGCGGGGAAGCCGCTTCAATATTTGACTATGTCCGTCCATCAAAAATTCAGAAGATGAACCTCTAACCCACCGTGTTTAATTCTAATTAGAATATCCAATTATTGAGGTAATTCCAATTGGTTCTAAGGGGTAATTCTAAAGGCATCTAAAGGATAATTCCAATGGGTTCTAAACGGTAATTCTCTAGGTTTCTAAACTGTAATTCTAAAGAGTTCTCGAGGGTTCCAAAGGTAAATTATTCAGGTTTCTAAAGCGTATATTTGATTCAAACGGCTACATCGCTGGTAGAAGCGACTCGCCTCTCCAAATATCCACACTTGCACCCACTCCCGAAACCACAGTATAGACGCTGGTAACTTGCAGCGGTTCATGCACACCAGATACCTGTGAGGCCTGAGAACCAACAGAGAGAGAAAAAAAAACCCCATAAGAATTACCCTTTAGAACCCTGTAAAATTATCCTTTAGAAGCCTGTAGAATGACCCTTTCGAACTTTGGAACACTTGAGGATTCAAACCCAGGCTAGACAGCTCAGAAGTGTGTGTAGGATTTTGGGACACGAAGGGGAAAGAAAGAAGTGTGGTTAATAAAAAATAAAAAAAACTCTAGTGATATTCACCCGTCTTTACCACGTAACATTTTTGGCTTCATTGTCAACTGTGTATGAAGATACTTTGTAGGGTAGCACAGTGTAGTGGTGTTGTTTGCTGTCTGAATGTAGAAAACGCAAAGAACCGATGCAGTCTGATTTTCACCTGCCTGACTTTTATTCTGACTGACTTTTATTTATTTTATGCACTTTTATTCTGACATTGTTTCTTATTTGTGACATTTATTTAACGACAGCTTTGCAAAATCTTTATTTTCTGCAGCAATGTGAAAAATGAATTTGTTGAGGAAGAGTACACTGGGCCAAAAGTATCAAATGTATCTCTTGATGCTGCTAACTGGCTGCTAGCTGGTGAGTTTTGAAAATTTATCTTTTCACAAAATAAATTATTATCTCATTTACAAGAAGAGAGACCTGAAAATGTTTGCTGTTGTTTTGTTTCTTTTTCAATTTGCCAGTGGTGGCTGCTTGTTCCTCACGGCAGTGACACAAACAACTGCCTCTCATCACAGTAACCTTTCCCATGCATGCTCCAAACTTTTTGTTTTCATCCTACAGTCACGCCATGGCAGTGTTTTTGCAGCTTCACTTGGTCACAGGTGTAACTATAGTGCAGAGGCACCCTATGTGTAATATTTGGCCATGCTGAGCATCACCTCAACCAATGCAAAACAATACTGATTGGTAATATTGATGGAAGAGGCGGAAGGCAAGGATTAAAATAGACAGACAAGATGATGGAATAGTTGAGGAAGTTAAAGATCGAGCTGCTGGATAAACATTTGAATGGCGTTCCATGAGATGCAACCTCTGGATTTTAGACGGTACCAGATGATGGTGAGAGTGCAAATCAATTTCAATGAAAATGAAAGACGACATGATGAATGAGGTGGAAGAAACGCTGAAATTTGGTTTGGTGATAGGTTTGGGTGGAAAGTGATAGGTTTGGGTGGAAAGGGTTAATGCGGTTCATATCGATCATGGTCATGAGGATGGATCACGTGAGATGGTGCTTACCTGGGTATCCCGTGTGCTGACATGAGGTGGTGAGCGTTAAAGATCACATATTGACCTTTAGGCTATGAGCCAGACCCCCCAAATTGACCGGTCGGTACCATACAGATGGAGTAAGGCTCATTGTGATTTTTAGCAAGATATATGTCCCTAGATATGAAAAAAAAGTGATAGCAGTGTATAACTCTCGGCCATCTCTGTGTTATCACCCGAAATATTATTATACGCCTGCTTCGCTTCGCCAAAAAATGTGATATTTGCTAAAATTGGAATAAATATGTTTTTAAGGACCACAGAGTGCCGAGATCGAGATCGAGATCGTATTTGTTCGAGAGATCATGATAAACCTAGAGTGTGGAGCAAGTTTGCATGCATTGTGAAATATAATGTAGCTGATGTTACAAACCTACTTTAGGATACTAGCTAATACCAAAAATTACACTGAGATACCAAAAGTAGTAGACGAATAAACCTAAAATGTTCAAAAGCTATGTTTCGTTCCAAAATATCAAAATTAGGGGGTATGGTTGAACATATTTTGAACTTTGCCAAAATATGTGCCCCAAACAACCACCATATTACAAAGTAATGATATATTCCAATGCAGTGGTTCCTTGCGAAGATTTTGAGGGGTCAAATGTTACTCTGGGAGTTTTCATTTTTGAAATATTGACAAAAATGTACAATGTGAATTCTGAACTTGAAGCGATTTCGACCACTTTTTCACTAAATTTAACATATTTTTTGTCATTATATCAATATTTTGATAAATAACCCCCACAAATGTTCTATATTTCTATTACTATATTAGTTGGCATCCAGTATGCAAATTATTGGCACTCTGTGGTCCTTAAAAACATATTTATTCCAATTTTAGCAAATATCACATTTTTTGGCGAAGCGCAGCAGGCGTATAATAATATTTCGGGTGATAACACAGAGATGGCCGAGAGTTATACACTATCACTTTTTTTTTCATATCTAGGGACATATATCTTGCTAAAAATCACAATGAGCCTTACTCCATCTGTATGGTACCGACCAACCCCCTTGGCTCATAGCCTATAATAATATTTCGGGTGATAACACGGAGATGGCCGAGAGTTATACACTGCTATCACTTTTTTTTCATATCTAGGGACATATATATATATATCTAGGGACATATATACACAAAGAATTAAGTTAAGCACCCCCCCGTTTTTTTACAACCTCGCACATTACAAGTTTGTTGTCGTCAAAACAGTGTAATATACCCATGATATTGCTATATTTTCTGGAAAAGTGATATTATGGTCACATAAAAACATAACAATCATGCCGTTTTCAATATTTTATTCTGAATAATTTAAGGTGAAATTTTTTGGGAATTTTAGGCATATTTTCACCTCAATTTAAGTATGGAGCTATAGGTCCATCACGGACAGTGTGGATGACGTTTATGTTTTCTAACGTACAGTCATTGTTCTGAGAAGACCTCTAGCGATCTTTGCGTCAATAACGTGTGTAGGACCCACGTGATCGGATCACTGACTCAACCCTACGTCTCATAGACCCTGTAAGCCGTCGTATGCGTTGCTGTGGCAGGTTGTTCCATTCCCGATGTAATGCACGTTCCAATTCATCCAGATTGGCTATTGGAGGGACCATCTTCGCAATTTGTCGTCCCAACATGTCCCAAACGTGCTCGAGGGGGTTCAGGTCAGGACTGTACGCAGGCCAGGGGATGGTTGTCACAGCACCTTGCTCCATCCGATCACGTGGGTCCTACACACGTTATTGACGCAAAGATCGCTAGAGGTCTTCTCAGAACAATGACTGTACGTTAGAAAACATAAACGTCATCCACACTGTCCGTGATGGACCTATAGCTCCATACTTAAATTGAGGTGAAAATATGCCTAAAATTCCCAAAAAATTTCACCTTAAATTATTCAGAATAAAATATTGAAAACGGCATGATTGTTATGTTTTTATGTGACCATAATATCACTTCTCCAGAAAATATAGCAATATCATGGGTATATTACACTGTTTTGACGACAACAAACTTGTAATGTGCGAGGTTGTAAAAAAACGGGGGGGTGCTTAACTTAATTCTTTGTGTATATATATATTTCATATATATCTTGCTAAAAATCACAATGAGCCTTACTCCATCTGTATGGTACCGACCAACCCCCTTGGCTCATAGCCTACTTCGCGAAGAGTCGAGGAGCTCTCACTGGCACCCTGGACAAATTCCAAATTCCTGCCATAACCAGCAGAGGGCACTGCATCAGCGGTCCATCCACCTTCTCAGCCAACGGTGCTTGCTACTCCACAGTCTTGCGCTAAATATGAACGTGGAAGAAGACTGCTTTGTCTGATACTAAAATATGAATGCCTCTTTAATATCTATCCACAAGCGTAAATTTGCCTTCATTATTATTGTGCAACAATAGAAATAGAGCCTTAGAAATAGAAATAGAAATTGAGATAGAGAATAGATAATAGAGAATAGATAGAGAATAGATAGAGAATAGAGAATGAATGAATGAATGAATGATCATTTTAAGGCCATTTTCCCCGCTAGAGCGGGGGTTAACCTTGTGGGCCCTATGACAATCATGGTTCCCTGTTTGAGGCAATGTTTTTATGGCCGGATGCCCTTCCTGACGCCGACCCTTGGTGACGCTCTTCGATGCGCAGGGATATGGTGTGCCTATTCTAAACCGGGGTACACACCCGGATCATTCATCCCAGCAAGCTGGTACTAAATTTGCCGACCTCGGAAGGATGACAGGCTGAGTTAACCCCCCTGGCGTTAATTCAGCGATCGACCGGGATTCGAACCCAGGATCCTCGGATCCCAAGCTGGCTCCCTAACCGCTAAGCCAACACCAGGCATAGAGAAAGATAGAGAATAGAGACTAGATAGATAATAGAGAATAGATAGAGAAAAGAGAATAGAGAATAGATAGAGAATAGAGAATAGATGGAGAATAGGTAGAGAATAGAGAATAGAGCCAGCCTTCCCAGAAGAGTGGAGGCTGTTATAGCAGCAAAGGGGGCACCAACTCCATTGTGTGTAAATGTAGATTTAAGCATGGGTAAATGTACACTACTTCGTTGTCATCCTGTAATCCTAAACCGAACAGAGCATTCATTTTCTGTGTATTTTAGATTATTGATCGAGTGTACAATCGTAGCGTTGCCAATTCAGGCAAACATTTCAGTTTGATTTTTGCATATGTGGGCAGGTGTGTACCGCCTACAGGTTTCCTGTTACAAATCGCGAATGAAACGGTAGCAATCAGCGACCATGGTTGAGTATTGGAAATAGAGCCTGTGATGGATGATGTGAAGAGAAACAGTTTGAGATGGTTTGGTCATGTGTTGAGGAAGGATGAAAGTCACTGGTTGAGAAGAGTGATGGAAATGAATGTAGAAGGAAGTAGAGGACGGGGAAGACCGAGAAAGACTTGGCTAAAGATGGTGGAAGAAGAAATGTGGGCAAGGGGGTTAACAAAGGGGAGATGTAGAAAATAGGGCAAAATGGAGAAGATTGTCATGGGAACCGCAAGGCTTGCAGGGGAAATAGCCTTAAAATGCCTGTTGTTGTTGTTGTTGTATGATTGTGCAACACTGTTTCAGATGCATTTTTGTGTGTTTTTCCAACCATTATTCCTTTATCCTTTTCCTGAAGGGAATCCCCCATTTATAAATTGTACTGTGTCCAACAGGGCTGTACAGACGTAGCGAATTTACCTCTGAACTGTGAAGTCTACTTTGCTTCTCATCCTGACCATGCACTGTCGAATCAAGAGCTAGTCTTGCTCGTGAGGCCCTGTGTCGGATTGTTTTTGGCTTTTTTGGTCTGACGAAGGGTTGATGCCAGAAATGTCAGCTTCCCCTCGCTTCCAACTGTGGAAAGCATAGCCTGATCAATGTCTTTCCTGGTGTTTCCATCCATTTCATAAAATCAAATGGTGCTTTACAGGTGTAGTGTGTTTGGTCACAAATGTGTGGTCCCTCAGATGGACCTTGTGTTGGGTATTCTGTCTGCTGGCATTAGTTTGGAAACATTAAACATCTCTCTGTGTCTTTCATGAAGAGTTGGCAAGTCAATGCCGGCACCCTGAGCAAATTACAAATTCCTGCCTTTATCTGCCAACCACAATCGTCATGCCAAGCCAACCAGTTCCTGAAAGACTTCTTTTTTTTTTTTCTTTTTTTTCTTTTTTTTGTATACAAGATCGAGGCTCGTGAAAGAGCAAACATTAATCACACAAAAAGACAAACCGACACACAAAACACAAAAAACAAGGGGAGCGGCAGACAAGATGGGGAGAGAGGGGGGAGGACACAAACACAACATTTGAGAGCAGGGACATCGGGAGGACTTGGGGGGAGGTGGGAGAGGATTTAAACATATGAACACTGCAAGGACTCTGGGGTGAATTACCGGGGGTAGAAAAGATCAAGGTTTTCGATGGGGGAAGATAAGAGATGGTGGTGAACAGCTGTTTTAAAGACCTGGAGGGAGGAGTGGGATTGAAGGGAGTGGGGGAGTTTGTTCCAGAGGCGGGAGAAAAGGGGAATGAAAGAGTGAAGGTGAGCAGAGAGCCTAGACTTTGGCAGTTTAACCATAAGAGGGTTGCAGGCAGATCTTGTGCGACCTGAAGGAATATTGGGGGGACAGAGCACAGAGAGAGCTGGGGGAGCAAGGCCGGAGAGGAGTCGGTAGAAGACAGAAAGACCACCTACCTGCCTGCGGTGAGTGAGTGAAAGGCCCTCAGAGATAGCTTCATCGCGGGAGATTCCAATGATTCTGAAAGCTTTGGATTCAACAGCGTGAAGCCGAGCCAGGTGTGAGGCAGGAGCACCAGCCCAGAGGGGGGAACAGTATTCCATTGAGCTGCGGATGAAAGCCTTGTATGTGGTGAGGAGCTCAGGTGTGCCAAGGAAGGACTTCGCACGACGGAGGATGCCCAGTCGGCGACTGGCTTTGGAGGCCAGCTTGGAAATGTGGTTTTCCCAAGAAAGATCATGGCAGATAGTGAGACCCAAAAGCTTGAGCGACAGAACTTCTTGGAGAGGATTGTTGAGAAAGTAGATGGGAGGGTTGTCCAGTCGGTCCTTTCGGAGAGACATTGTAAGAATGTGAGATTTGTCAGGATTGAAAGACATGTTCCACTTGTTTGACCAGTCTGTGATTTTGTCCAGGTCTGCAGAGAGTGAGGAGGCTGCAGACTGCCGATCTGAGGGATGAGGAATGGAGCGACAGAGAGTAGAGTCGTCAGCAAAGAGATCGAGAGGATTTTCAAGAGAGTCAGAGAGATCATTGATGAAGACCAGAAAAAGCACAGGGCCCAGAACACTACCTTGGGGAACTCCAGCCTGAACAGGAAGAGGAGATGAGAGAAACCCATTCAGGGCCACACGTTGACTACGACCAGAGAGGAAGTCCGCCAGCCATGCGTGGAGATTTCCATGGATACCAAAGGAGGAGAGTTTGGAGAGCAGAGCAGGGTGCCAGACCGTATCGAAGGCACGTGAAATGTCAAGGGAGACAGCTCTAATTTCCTGTTTGGCGTTGAGGACCTCCATCCATTGTTGAGAAAGCAGAAGCAGCATGTCCAGAGTAGAGTGACCAGGTCTGAAACCAAATTGATGATCAGAGATCAAGCCATTGGAGAAGAGGAAAGATTTAATATCTGAAGCAATGATGGATTCCATGACTTTGCTGATAATTGGGAGAAGGCTGATTGGTCTGTAGTTGCTGGGATCTGTTTTTGCACCTTTTTTGTGCAAAGCGGTGATGTTGGCTGATTTCCAAGCAGATGGCAGATGACCTTGAGCAAAAGAGAGGGTGAAGAGAACAGAAAGAGGGAGTGAAAGAGCAGAAGAACATGATTTTAGGACCCGTGGGCTGATACCGTCAGGACCAGTTGCAGAATCAGAGTCGAGGGTTGACAGAAACTTTTCCACCTTGTCAGGAGGAAAGGACACAAGAGTCCAGGAGCAGCTGGGTACGGTGGGTACAGAGAGGGATGGGTTTGGGACACAAGATTTAGAGGCAAACACAGAGTTGAGGCATTCAGCTTTTTCACGTGCGGAGTCAGCCGTTAAGCCGTTTGAGGTGAGGGAGGGGATGGAGGGGGAACAAACACCAGAAACAGATTTGACCAGACGCCACCAGGATTTGGAAGAGGGAGACAGATAAGAGAGTTCGGTCTTGAGAATGGTGAGATATTGTTTCCTGGCTCTCCTGAGGGTGGACACACACTTGTTTCGGGCTTTGTGAAAGGAAATGAGATTTCCTTCCGTTGGATTTGCTTTCCAGGAGACGAAAGCAAGTTGTTTCAGGGCAACAGCCTCACCACAAGATTCCGTGTACCATGGACGGGAGGAAGGGTATGACAACTGAAGACGAGATGGTATAAATCTGTGCATGAGAGAGAGCAATTTACTTTGAAAGAAATCCCAGGATGAGTTGATGTCAGAGGTGGTAGAGATGGGAGACCAGTCCAGATGATTGATGGCTGCTTGAAGACCGTGCCAGTTGGCCTGAGTGAAATGCCAGACTCATCGACGCTGAGGAGGCTCCCTGAGAATGGTCAGAGAGATGTCCACTTTAACAAGCACATGATCAGATGAGCCGATTGGAGCAGAAGAAGAGCAGCAGACATTTTCAGGGAAGTTAGTCATAAGCAAGTCCAGAAGAGAAGATGCTCAGTTGACTGAGATCCGGATCGGGAAATAGACAGTTTGTGTCAGTCCCAGTGAGTCACAGAAGTCCTTTGCTGAGGAGCCATGGCTGGTGAGAGAGGTGCCCACACCCAGCCAACTGACATGGTGACAATTGAAATCACCACATATGAGGAAGAGAGAGTTGGGATGAGTAGATAGAAGTTGGTCCATATTATCAGACAGCGAGATGTATACACAAAGAATTAAGTTAAGCACCCCCCCCGTTTTTTTACAACCTCGCACATTACAAGTTTGTTGTCGTCAAAACAGTGTAATATACCCATGATATTGCTATATTTTCTGGAGAAGTGATATTATGGTCACATAAAAACATAACAATCATGCCGTTTTCAATATTTTATTCTGAATAATTTAAGGTGAAATTTTTTGGGAATTTTAGGCATATTTTCACCTCAATTTAAGTATGGAGCTATAGGTCCATCACGGACAGTGTGGATGACGTTTATGTTTTCTAACGTACAGTCATTGTTCTGAGAAGACCTCTAGCGATCTTTGCGTCAATAACGTGTGTAGGACCCACGTGATCGGATCACTGACTCAACCCTACGTCTCATAGACCCTGTAAGCCGTCGTATGCGTTGCTGTGGCAGGTTGTTCCATTCCCGATGTAATGCACGTTCCAATTCATCCAGATTGGCTATTGGAGGGACCATCTTCGCAATTTGTCGTCCCAACATGTCCCAAACGTGCTCGAGGGGGTTCAGGTCAGGACTGTACGCAGGCCAGGGGATGGTTGTCACAGCACCTTGCTCCATCCGATCACGTGGGTCCTACACACGTTATTGACGCAAAGATCGCTAGAGGTCTTCTCAGAACAATGACTGTACGTTAGAAAACATAAACGTCATCCACACTGTCCGTGATGGACCTATAGCTCCATACTTAAATTGAGGTGAAAATATGCCTAAAATTCCCAAAAAATTTCACCTTAAATTATTCAGAATAAAATATTGAAAACGGCATGATTGTTATGTTTTTATGTGACCATAATATCACTTCTCCAGAAAATATAGCAATATCATGGGTATATTACACTGTTTTGACGACAACAAACTTGTAATGTGCGAGGTTGTAAAAAAACGGGGGGGTGCTTAACTTAATTCTTTGTGTATATATATATTTCATATATATCTTGCTAAAAATCACAATGAGCCTTACTCCATCTGTATGGTACCGACCAACCCCCTTGGCTCATAGCCTACTTCGCGAAGAGTCGAGGAGCTCTCACTGGCACCCTGGACAAATTCCAAATTCCTGCCATAACCAGCAGAGGGCACTGCATCAGCGGTCCATCCACCTTCTCAGCCAACGGTGCTTGCTACTCCACAGTCTTGCGCTAAATATGAACGTGGAAGAAGACTGCTTTGTCTGATACTAAAATATGAATGCCTCTTTAATATCTATCCACAAGCGTAAATTTGCCTTCATTATTATTGTGCAACAATAGAAATAGAGCCTTAGAAATAGAAATAGAAATTGAGATAGAGAATAGATAATAGAGAATAGATAGAGAATAGATAGAGAATAGAGAATGAATGAATGAATGAATGATCATTTTAAGGCCATTTTCCCCGCTAGAGCGGGGGTTAACCTTGTGGGCCCTATGACAATCATGGTTCCCTGTTTGAGGCAATGTTTTTATGGCCGGATGCCCTTCCTGACGCCGACCCTTGGTGACGCTCTTCGATGCGCAGGGATATGGTGTGCCTATTCTAAACCGGGGTACACACCCGGATCATTCATCCCAGCAAGCTGGTACTAAATTTGCCGACCTCGGAAGGATGACAGGCTGAGTTAACCCCCCTGGCGTTAATTCAGCGATCGACCGGGATTCGAACCCAGGATCCTCGGATCCCAAGCTGGCTCCCTAACCGCTAAGCCAACACCAGGCATAGAGAAAGATAGAGAATAGAGACTAGATAGATAATAGAGAATAGATAGAGAAAAGAGAATAGAGAATAGATAGAGAATAGAGAATAGATGGAGAATAGGTAGAGAATAGAGAATAGAGCCAGCCTTCCCAGAAGAGTGGAGGCTGTTATAGCAGCAAAGGGGGCACCAACTCCATTGTGTGTAAATGTAGATTTAAGCATGGGTAAATGTACACTACTTCGTTGTCATCCTGTAATCCTAAACCGAACAGAGCATTCATTTTCTGTGTATTTTAGATTATTGATCGAGTGTACAATCGTAGCGTTGCCAATTCAGGCAAACATTTCAGTTTGATTTTTGCATATGTGGGCAGGTGTGTACCGCCTACAGGTTTCCTGTTACAAATCGCGAATGAAACGGTAGCAATCAGCGACCATGGTTGAGTATTGGAAATAGAGCCTGTGATGGATGATGTGAAGAGAAACAGTTTGAGATGGTTTGGTCATGTGTTGAGGAAGGATGAAAGTCACTGGTTGAGAAGAGTGATGGAAATGAATGTAGAAGGAAGTAGAGGACGGGGAAGACCGAGAAAGACTTGGCTAAAGATGGTGGAAGAAGAAATGTGGGCAAGGGGGTTAACAAAGGGGAGATGTAGAAAATAGGGCAAAATGGAGAAGATTGTCATGGGAACCGCAAGGCTTGCAGGGGAAATAGCCTTAAAATGCCTGTTGTTGTTGTTGTTGTATGATTGTGCAACACTGTTTCAGATGCATTTTTGTGTGTTTTTCCAACCATTATTCCTTTATCCTTTTCCTGAAGGGAATCCCCCATTTATAAATTGTACTGTGTCCAACAGGGCTGTACAGACGTAGCGAATTTACCTCTGAACTGTGAAGTCTACTTTGCTTCTCATCCTGACCATGCACTGTCGAATCAAGAGCTAGTCTTGCTCGTGAGGCCCTGTGTCGGATTGTTTTTGGCTTTTTTGGTCTGACGAAGGGTTGATGCCAGAAATGTCAGCTTCCCCTCGCTTCCAACTGTGGAAAGCATAGCCTGATCAATGTCTTTCCTGGTGTTTCCATCCATTTCATAAAATCAAATGGTGCTTTACAGGTGTAGTGTGTTTGGTCACAAATGTGTGGTCCCTCAGATGGACCTTGTGTTGGGTATTCTGTCTGCTGGCATTAGTTTGGAAACATTAAACATCTCTCTGTGTCTTTCATGAAGAGTTGGCAAGTCAATGCCGGCACCCTGAGCAAATTACAAATTCCTGCCTTTATCTGCCAACCACAATCGTCATGCCAAGCCAACCAGTTCCTGAAAGACTTCTTTTTTTTTTTTCTTTTTTTTCTTTTTTTTGTATACAAGATCGAGGCTCGTGAAAGAGCAAACATTAATCACACAAAAAGACAAACCGACACACAAAACACAAAAAACAAGGGGAGCGGCAGACAAGATGGGGAGAGAGGGGGGAGGACACAAACACAACATTTGAGAGCAGGGACATCGGGAGGACTTGGGGGGAGGTGGGAGAGGATTTAAACATATGAACACTGCAAGGACTCTGGGGTGAATTACCGGGGGTAGAAAAGATCAAGGTTTTCGATGGGGGAAGATAAGAGATGGTGGTGAACAGCTGTTTTAAAGACCTGGAGGGAGGAGTGGGATTGAAGGGAGTGGGGGAGTTTGTTCCAGAGGCGGGAGAAAAGGGGAATGAAAGAGTGAAGGTGAGCAGAGAGCCTAGACTTTGGCAGTTTAACCATAAGAGGGTTGCAGGCAGATCTTGTGCGACCTGAAGGAATATTGGGGGGACAGAGCACAGAGAGAGCTGGGGGAGCAAGGCCGGAGAGGAGTCGGTAGAAGACAGAAAGACCACCTACCTGCCTGCGGTGAGTGAGTGAAAGGCCCTCAGAGATAGCTTCATCGCGGGAGATTCCAATGATTCTGAAAGCTTTGGATTCAACAGCGTGAAGCCGAGCCAGGTGTGAGGCAGGAGCACCAGCCCAGAGGGGGGAACAGTATTCCATTGAGCTGCGGATGAAAGCCTTGTATGTGGTGAGGAGCTCAGGTGTGCCAAGGAAGGACTTCGCACGACGGAGGATGCCCAGTCGGCGACTGGCTTTGGAGGCCAGCTTGGAAATGTGGTTTTCCCAAGAAAGATCATGGCAGATAGTGAGACCCAAAAGCTTGAGCGACAGAACTTCTTGGAGAGGATTGTTGAGAAAGTAGATGGGAGGGTTGTCCAGTCGGTCCTTTCGGAGAGACATTGTAAGAATGTGAGATTTGTCAGGATTGAAAGACATGTTCCACTTGTTTGACCAGTCTGTGATTTTGTCCAGGTCTGCAGAGAGTGAGGAGGCTGCAGACTGCCGATCTGAGGGATGAGGAATGGAGCGACAGAGAGTAGAGTCGTCAGCAAAGAGATCGAGAGGATTTTCAAGAGAGTCAGAGAGATCATTGATGAAGACCAGAAAAAGCACAGGGCCCAGAACACTACCTTGGGGAACTCCAGCCTGAACAGGAAGAGGAGATGAGAGAAACCCATTCAGGGCCACACGTTGACTACGACCAGAGAGGAAGTCCGCCAGCCATGCGTGGAGATTTCCATGGATACCAAAGGAGGAGAGTTTGGAGAGCAGAGCAGGGTGCCAGACCGTATCGAAGGCACGTGAAATGTCAAGGGAGACAGCTCTAATTTCCTGTTTGGCGTTGAGGACCTCCATCCATTGTTGAGAAAGCAGAAGCAGCATGTCCAGAGTAGAGTGACCAGGTCTGAAACCAAATTGATGATCAGAGATCAAGCCATTGGAGAAGAGGAAAGATTTAATATCTGAAGCAATGATGGATTCCATGACTTTGCTGATAATTGGGAGAAGGCTGATTGGTCTGTAGTTGCTGGGATCTGTTTTTGCACCTTTTTTGTGCAAAGCGGTGATGTTGGCTGATTTCCAAGCAGATGGCAGATGACCTTGAGCAAAAGAGAGGGTGAAGAGAACAGAAAGAGGGAGTGAAAGAGCAGAAGAACATGATTTTAGGACCCGTGGGCTGATACCGTCAGGACCAGTTGCAGAATCAGAGTCGAGGGTTGACAGAAACTTTTCCACCTTGTCAGGAGGAAAGGACACAAGAGTCCAGGAGCAGCTGGGTACGGTGGGTACAGAGAGGGATGGGTTTGGGACACAAGATTTAGAGGCAAACACAGAGTTGAGGCATTCAGCTTTTTCACGTGCGGAGTCAGCCGTTAAGCCGTTTGAGGTGAGGGAGGGGATGGAGGGGGAACAAACACCAGAAACAGATTTGACCAGACGCCACCAGGATTTGGAAGAGGGAGACAGATAAGAGAGTTCGGTCTTGAGAATGGTGAGATATTGTTTCCTGGCTCTCCTGAGGGTGGACACACACTTGTTTCGGGCTTTGTGAAAGGAAATGAGATTTCCTTCCGTTGGATTTGCTTTCCAGGAGACGAAAGCAAGTTGTTTCAGGGCAACAGCCTCACCACAAGATTCCGTGTACCATGGACGGGAGGAAGGGTATGACAACTGAAGACGAGATGGTATAAATCTGTGCATGAGAGAGAGCAATTTACTTTGAAAGAAATCCCAGGATGAGTTGATGTCAGAGGTGGTAGAGATGGGAGACCAGTCCAGATGATTGATGGCTGCTTGAAGACCGTGCCAGTTGGCCTGAGTGAAATGCCAGACTCGTCGACGCTGAGGAGGCTCTCTGAGAATGGTCAGAGAGATGTCCACTTTGACAAGCACATGATCAGATGAGCCGATTGGAGCAGAAGAAGAGCAGCAGACATTTTCAGGGAAGTTTGTCATAACCAAATCCAGAAGAGAAGATGCTCCGTTGACTGAGATCCGGGTCGGGAAATTGACAGATTGTGTCAGTCCCAGTGAGTCGCAGAAGTCCTTTGCTGAAGAGCCATGGCTGGTGAGAGAGGTACCCACACCCAGCCAACTGGCATGGTGACAATTGAAATCACCACATATGAGGAAGAGAGAGTTGGGATGGGTAGATAGAAGTTGGTCCATATTATCAGACAGTGAGATGTAGATGGAGTCATCGCTGATTGGTGGACGGTACAACACACATATGAACAAAAGGTGGGAGCGAAGGGGAAGCCGTAGCCAAAGGTATTCCTGGGGGTGAGGTGGAGAGAGGGCAGTGGAGGGCGAGTGAGGAAGAGTTTTTTATAAAGATAGCAACCCCACCTCCAGGACGAGGCTCAGATCTATCATACCGGAGGAGGGAGTAACCTGGGAGAGATACCAAGGCATCAGAGACATCATGAAGGAGGAAAGTTTCTGTTAAGCAGATCACATCTGGTTTGTCAGAAGCAACCTGTATGGAGAGGTCAGTCAAGTTTGAGCGAAGGCCCCGGATGTTTGAGGTCCATACCGTTAATGAAGAGGAAGGGGGAGCATCGGGTCCAGAACAGGGGGGGGGGGGGAGGGGTAGGGTAAGATGTGGAAGAGGAGGAAGAGGTAGGGAGAGCTGTTGAAGGTGTGTCAGAGATTTCAGAATAGCTTGGAGAAAGGGAAGAATGGGGCAGACAAAAGGTTTGATGGAGATTGGGTGAGGCACAGTGAGGTGTTATTTGAGGAGGGGGAAGAGCAAGGCAGGAGGTTTGGGGAGATGAAGGTGAAAGTTGGAAGGAGGAAGAAGCAGGGAGGATGCTTTGAGGAGGAGGGGTGAGAGGGGAGTCTAGGAGGGGAGGAGCGAGGGAGAGTCTCGGAGGGGAGGGGTGTGGGGGGAGTTTAGGAGGGAGGGGAGGGAAGGGGCAAGGGGGGAGATTTGAAAGGGATGGGTGATGGGGAGGATTTTGAGGGGAGGGGTGAGATTGGATTTTGAAAAGTGTACGATTCATGGGAAACGAACATTTTTTGCAAAATGAGTTTGAGACCTTCGAGTCAAAAATACGTTTGAGGACACTGGAGGAGGGATGGAGTTCTGGATAGTTTAGGGAATGTAGAAAGGAGGAACTGTAAGAGATGGTATTATATATATTTTTTGGAATGAATAGATTTGGTGAGCAAGACGAAATCATCCTTTTGTAGGAAAAGAAGAAAAGGGTGTTATAATATATGAGAGAAAATAGTTGTTCAGGGGAGAGATTATACATTTATAACCGCGTGATCGCGAATGAAGAACGAACGAACAAATAAGAACAACAAATAAACGAATAAGACCTGGGAAGGAAATATATTGTCGCGTAACCGTGATTAACACCACAGTTACGGATGACCGATTTGCGAGACTTTAACTCCCGAGGCGAACACTCAATGGCGGACTCACGTTCAACACCAACGCGCGAAATGGCGGGACGCAGCGAAGGCTCCGCAGCCTTATCTATTAAAATGAAACACCCAGGAAACTGCGTTCAAATATGTACAGAAAATAATATAAGGATTTATTATTAAAAGTAAAGCCAGTGAAAAAGCACGCGCCGGTAATACTAATAACTAAATCGGGACGTCCCCACACGACTGATATCAAACACAAAACGAGGGAGATTAATACGAAAATAACAAGTCACGTCGTGTACAGTGTACGCGGATTCGGGCTTATCTGTCTTTGTCGTCTTTGTGGCTGCCGTCCAACACCGCTCCTTTCGGCCCGATCGCACACCTCGCTCCAAGTTCCACGGCCCTCTGCCTCCGCCTCCAAGCGCCACCAGGCCTCGTCGGTCCAACGCAGGGCTGCACGAAGCAACCAAAAACCAAGTGCCAACTGCCAACTGCTGAGTGCCGAGTGCCAACTGCCAACTGCAACGAGCTGTGGTCACGAACTGTAGAAAATGGCACGAACCGTCAACTGCCACGAGCTCTCACTTCTCTCAACTGCCACTCCGGTACCGAACTGGGACGCTCTACTCAACTGTTCAACGAACTGGGACGACTCGAGATCAGATCGCAACTGGCGAAAATGGCGTCCGACCGTCGCATATATCTCTCCCCGATGACGTCACATTCGCGCACTCCTCAGCCAATCATATGGTCCCAGCTCGCCGGTCACGCCCTCTACGGCATGCGACTCCTAACATCTCCCCCGTTACGCGACCCTGCGGTCCTGGCATAACACGTGCCGGCCCGGTTTGTAGGCCTTGGGAGGTGTACACGGTGGCGGCCAATTGTGGTGGTGTTTTTGACCTGGTTTCCTGTCAATTTAATACGGAGTCCTTGTCAGGGAAAGGGGATTATTTAATGTTGCGCTAAGGACCTAACTAATGTTTATGTGGTTTGCAGTGCCATAAAGGACAAAGGTTTGATTACTAGGTGAGACTCACAGGGCGTTACCATTAATCCCTCACTATTTAACACTCGAATCTCCAGGTAGATCCACACTCATACATCTTACCCCGACAACCGCCTAAACATCAAGAACTTATTACATGTAGAGTCCCTGTCACGACAGCCGAATACCTACCTATTCAGATCTACCTAGCTCTAGATGTTGCATTACCAAATTCATAACACAGCCCCCCCCCCTGGAACCGTAGCTCCTGCAAGGTTCACTGCAGGCGCTACCATTCCAGCCTTAACACTTACTGTCACACACTTAATTAACCTATGAAATAAATCAGGAAGGGCTGTGGGAAGTGAGTCGGACTACCTACCTACACTTCCTTAACATGCTGAACCCCTTAACCATCATGCAAGTATGTACATCTTCTTCGTTGTTCCTGTGGAGGGAGGAAACAACAACACACAACACTAACTTAACCACAAAACTTAACCATCTTTCCAAAACTCAAAACTCTAACCTTTGTACATACCCCGGTCTACAGACCGCGTCCCCCGGTGGATGCCACAAGACACAACCTTACCTGCGGGGCCATCCCCAATGCATCCCCCTAAATTTCCTCGGGCCCTGTCCAGATGTTACAGGTGAGTGACACGGCTCGGTGGATTTCGCCCACATTCATGCAACACAGACCCCTTAACCACTCATTCTCATTCCATAGGTCATCAAGGCATTTCAAAAATCAACAAAGCACTTATTCCCAATACACCCCCTGCAGGACCATGGCATTGATGTCATTCACGTGTGTGTGCATTCCTCAACTAGGCAGCGGGGAGGTACCGCACAAAAAGATGGTGGGGGCGCATCAGGCTGTGGTGCCCGCAGTCCCAAAAACAAGTCAACCGACTTACAAGTTCATTGCCCCCCCCCCTTTACCTCTTGGCCCCATGACAGCCCAACAGCCCCTTTCCGCCGTTACCTCGCCGGTGAGGGTCTCCACACACACCAGGCTCCTTTGCCTCCTGCTTTCGCGCAGCAACACGGGTCACCGGGGGACTTCCTCACCCCGCGGCGCCCAACCAGACCCTCCACCGACGAGCTCCAATTTCCAGTTACCACCGGCTGCCAGGGGTAATTGCCGCAGAGGGGGGCCCGCAGGCATCGCTCCTCAGAGCTTGCTCTGTACCTGCGGACACACACACCTTCCCCACCCACAAGACCCCAAAACACACTTCCTCCCCCACTGCCATTCAATTCTCCACACAACTCAGCACAATTCAATAGATGGTGTAAAAGGTGTTACAAGGCTTGCCATGGCCTGCTACATGTGAAATTCCCCCAGTTCACATTTAAACCATCACATCTTCCCAAAAGCACATTTCCACAAGCACAATTATCACCCCTCATTATCTCCAATAATCATCACTCACTCTCCAGGTTCCACTCTCACGACCACATCAAAACACGTAACCACAATACAAAAACATACGCCACCCACAAGACACTGTGGCTCCCATTCCATCCCCTCACCGGCCATGTCATCACTCACACCCGCCTCCCAACTCCAATTTACATGTCCCCAATTTCCAAAGCAAATCCTGAAGCCTGGGACAGTACTCCTCAAAGCACTCACCTTAAGTGCAGGTAGTTGCAGGTTGGTCAGGTTCAAGGGTGTCATCCACCACACCTAATTTCCCCCTCACCCTTCCAATCCACTCCGGAGCCTCCCGACCCATGTAGGAGCTCAATCTATCCCCGTGAACTATCTGTGGAAGGGTATGTGGGCCCATCTGAATTTTGAACACCACATCAGTTACTTGCCGAAGCACCACCCCAGGGCCCTTCCAAGGTGAAGTGAGTTTTGGGCACACCCCCTTCCTTCTCCGGGGCCAGTAGAGCCAAACAAGGTCTCCGGGAAGGAAACGAGGTGTGTGAGCCCGAGCGTCATACCGCGTTTTCATCTGCGAAGAAGCCACCCCAATTTGCTTCCTCGCAAACTCATGAGCCTTTTCCATGCTCGCTTTCAAATTGGTTGCGTAGCTCTCCACAGTTGGCTCACCCGGTTCCCCTGGTGACGGTCCCATCAACAAATCTGTGGGGACTCGCATCTCCCTACCGAACATCAACAAGGCGGGGGTGCACCGAGTGGTCGCATGCTGGGCGGTCCGGTAGGCCATCAATATAAAGGGAAGGTGCTCGTCCCAATCCTGTTGGTTTTCAGATGTAAAGAGGGCCAATTGTGTCAACAGTGTCCGGTTGAACCTCTCTACCATCCCATCCGATTGAGGCCTCAGGGGAGTCGTCCGGGTCTTATGAATTTGGAGGAGCTCGCACACCGACCGCAGGAGGGCAGATTCAAAGTTCCGGCCCTGGTCAGTGTGTAGCTCCCTTGGGACGCCAAATCGGGAGAAGAATCCCTCAACTAGAACTTGAGCTACCAGCCGGGCTTCCTGGTTGGGCAATGGGTAGGCCTCTGGCCACTTGGTGAAGTAATCCATTGCCACCATAATGTACCGATTCCCTCGGCGGGTGGCTGGCAGGGGCCCCACCACATCTACTGCCACCCGCTCGAGCGGTGCCCCGACATTGTACACCTGGAGCGGGGCCTTGCGCGCCCGTGGGGGTCCCTTCTTACCGCGGCAGAGGTCGCAGGATCTCACCCAATTTTGAATGTCTCTGCCCGAATTCACCCAGTAGAACCTCTGCCGTAATTTGGACAAAGTCTTGGCCACGCCCAAATGTCCCATTGTCCTAGTCCCATGCACGTGCCCCATAACCACTTCCTTCAATTTGTTGGGTACAATTATCAACCAGGAAGCTACATCACCCATTGGTGTCACCCACTTTCTGAACAAATAGCCCTCTTTCAACCCCAACATCTGCCACTGTGCCCAATAGGCCTTTACCTGGGCTCCGTGTGGAGCAATCTCCTCCCAAGAGGGTCTTTTGTCCTCCTCTAGCCACTGAAAAAGGGGCCCCAAAACGGGATCCTCCCTTTGACTCTCTTGCCAATTCACATCGCCCAATTCCTGTGGGGGTTGTGGCAAAGTTCGCCTGGTCACTCTCGCTGCATATAGGCATGCATCAATTTGGCCCTGCCCAATTGGATCCTTGGCTTCTTGTCTATCACAAAATTTACACTGTGCATCCCAACAGGGGCGCCAAGAGAGAGCGTCTGCATTGGCATGTGCTTTGCCAGGCCGATGTTGCACAGTGAAATTATACTGCTGCAGCCTCTCAAGCCACCTTGCAATTTGTCCCTCCGGCTCTTTGAACCGAAGGAGCCATTGCAAGGAGGCATGATCCACTCGGATCACAAACTCCCTCCCATAAAGGTAAGGGTGAAAGTGTCCAACTGCAGACAGCAAGGCCAATAGTTCTTTGCGGGTAACGCAATAATTTCGTTCGGGCCTCGAAAGTGCCCGACTGTAATACGCAATAGCCCTCTCGACTCCCTGTTGCATTTGTGACAACACAGCTCCCAATCCCTCCTGGCTCGCATCTGTGTCCAGGATGTAATTGCCATCATCTGTCGGGTATGCCAAAACTGGGGCCTCCACCAGACGTTGTTTTAAGTGACTGAATGCCTCGATGCAGCTCTCTGACCATACAAATTTGGCTCCTTTCTCTGTCAATTTGTGCAAAGGTCTTGCAATTTCCGCGAAATTTGCCACAAATCTTCTGTAGTACGAGCAGAGGCCCAAAAATCCTCGGACCTCCCTTACATTTTTAGGGGCGGGCCACTCTTTTACAGATTTTACCTTTCCTGGGTCAGTGGCCACGCCGCTCTCACTGATCACGTGACCCAGGTAAGTCACTTCCCTCCTGAAAATTTCACACTTGCTCGGATTTAATTTCAACCCGGCACCCCTTAATCTCCCAAATACGTCTGACAAATTTTCGACAGCCTGTTCAAATGTGGGAGCGTGGACCAATACATCATCCAAATAGACGAGGCAAGTCTGCCACGGTAAGCCAATTAAAACACGTTCCATCAGACGCTCAAACGTGGCAGGGGCATTGCACAAT